>NW_022196896.1:87117649-87176025 GCF_008632895.1 Mastomys coucha
TTGGCTTTGAGCATATAGGTATAGTATTTTGGATTAGTTTTTCTATCAGCCAGCATGTGAAAACACACAATCCTGGCTCCTAGATGGATATAATTGCCTCTGGTATAAGGCAATTAAAAGCTCAGTTGCTTAACAATTGTGGCCCCAGAAAAGCACCAGGGTTTTAAGAGGAGTGCAGACTATGGGGTGATTACCCAAGTTGTTGAAAATGCTGGGTTGATTAATTGACACACAGATAGTGGAGTTGCCTGAATATTCCTTAATTGTATTAATGCCCTGAAGATGAGTATTGAAAATAGACTGAATATAGCAAATCACACTGTCTTAGACAGGGTTACTACTGCTCTGATGAAACATCATGACCATATTAAACTGGGGAGGAAAGGGTTCATTTGGCTTCCACTTTCACATCCCTGTTCACTACTGAAGGAAGTCTGGAAGGAACTCACACAGGCTAGGAACCTGAAGGCAGGAGCTGATGCAGGAGGTGAATTAATTACTCGCTTATTCCTCATTGCTTGCTCAGTCTGCTTTCTTGTAGAATCCAGGACCAGCCACGGGTGGCACCACCCACAATAGGCTGGGTTTTTTCCATCAATTACTAATCAAGAAAATGTCCCACAGTTGCCTACAGATGGATCCTATGGAGACATTTTCTCAACTGACGCTTCCTCCTCTCAAATTCTAACTTGTGTTGAGTTGACAGCATGGACACCTTACCCCTTCGTGAGTGCTTGAGGATTTTTATGGTAATTCTCAAGAGGTAAATGTCTTCTGTCACAGGATATGTGTAGTTAATGGGCAGATTAAAGAGCCGGTCAGAGCCATAGAGTTACAGAGATTGTTTGATTGGCATGGCACTATCTAGATAATACCTGAAGAGGCAGCTTATCACACCTTTCTGAATGTCCTGGGGTTACAGAAGGGCCTCACTGGGCAAAGGAAGAACTATCAATTCTAAGGTGTTAGAAGATGGAACAGAAATCTCACACTTGATGGGCATGGTGGTGTACACCTTTAATATTAGTACTTGAGAGGCAGGCAGATCAAGATAGGAAGTTCTAGGCCAGCCTAATCTGCATTGTGAGTTCCAGGCCAGACAGACCTACATAGTGAGACCTTATAGTATCAAAAACAAAACAAAACAAAACAAAACAAACAAAAAACCTCATTCTCATAAGAGAGACCACATTCAAGATGTTCTCCCTACCTCCTCTCCTGCCTTCTAAGCCCATAGCTTGGATAAACTCTTAGTGCCATGACTGAGGTCCTGTTGGGACTGGTTAGTTAAAAAGGAAGCTGTATGGTGAAAAACCACAACCATTAGGTTGACAGGAATTGAGCAAATACTCTGGGGATTGCATTTTGAGGGGCTTGATCAAAGAGGCTGACTGGACTGTGAGGTTGTATAACCAAGAATTCACTGACATGAAGGCACTTCTGTAAGACATGAAGTTTGATACCCTAGGAAAGTTGTTCACAGGCCAGGCAAACTCACTGCTGTGTGGCACTTAGAAAGTTGGGTAAACAATAGCAAATATTCCCAAAGTGGAAATGGTAGAAGAAGAAATAAAAGAGCTGAAGAAGTGGGCATGGTGGAGGAGTATAGTATGCAAGACTAGAAGATAACCTCAGAAGATGATGGTCCATGACAAGACCAGAGGACAACTCACTCACGAAGGCTGTAAGGAATGTGCCTTTAAGAACAACATCACTATCTCAGCGAGTTAGGGGTTATGGTAGGAGAGGTGATCACAAATCTGGGTTTGTTTACATCCATGAAGGTGATGGTACTCTTGAAAGCTTGGGGATTATAAGAAAAAATAATGGTAGGGGTGGGTGGGCAGGAGGCTGAGCACGATTCTTTGCTCAGTTCTTGAACTTGAGTCATTTTTAGACTTGAAGTTGAACAGGTGGCCAATTAGAAGGAGAGATTCAATGCTGCTATGGGAAAAATATACTATACCATCTCTTTAGCTCTTCTCAAAGGGATTCATAGCCACTTAGATGTGGGAGAGGAAAATAATAAATCACATCTGGTATTAACAAAGTCTGAGGTGGTACAAATACTTCGAGACCTAAATGCCGTAAAGATACCTCCAGTCCTCCTGTTAGAGAGTCTATAAATCCAAGTAGTAAATGGGATCCCGGATAACTGACGATTTTCCCTGTCCCCAAATGCACACCTGTAATATATGTGTATACACACACACACACACACAAACACACACACATTTTACATATGTGTATGGAAGTTATAGTAACAACTGTAAAGGCTTCTTGGTCTAGTATCTAGTCCTCTCTTCTCTCATTCAATGTAGTAAATCCAAAATTCTCTTGCGGTGAGTGGACAGTGGAGATTAATGCCATTATTCAAGACCTACAGATGCAAGGGAGCAACTCCTTTTATCTCTCTGTTTAATTCATCTTTCTGGTTTTTTAAAAACTAAATAGATTCTGGAAACCTTCTAGAGTGTCCAACCAAAACTATCTGGCACAGTCAGGATATAGACACACACACACACACACACACACACACACACACACACACACACACACACACACACAGAGAGAGAGAGAGAGAGAGAGAGAGAGAGAGAGAGAGACAGACAGAGACAGAGACAGAGACAGAGACAGAGAGACTAAACAGAGACAGAGAGATGCATGCATGCACAAAATAAAAAATTTAGAGATATGGCATGTTGGTTCTAGGAGCATGAACTCACATATTACCTATTAATAATATTGATCTATTATGAGTGCCAGGCCACAGGAATACAGAATCTTTCATATGGCTCAATATTAGGAGACCAACTGGCAAGTTGGCTAAACTGAGGTCTTTTCATTCTAAAAGAGTAAGTGGGTCCTTCATCTTCACGGAGAAAGATACCTAATCAAAGCATACTGTTTTTGCTGTCAGAGTATTGCATCAACACTACTATCCAGGGACCAGTAGGATGTCAAATAAACAAGGAACATCAAGCAGGAAGTGGAGTCATGATACAGATGAAGATACTTAGCCCTGGTAGAGGAGGACATAAGGCTAGCTCTGTACAATGAGGACAGAGAGAAATAGCTGTAGCAAGGGTAATATACTGGGTGTGTGTCTTGTATTCTTGCTTCATTTTGCTAAGAGCAAACATATATATATATGAATATATATACATATACATATTCATATATATATGTATATCAGAATTGTGAAGTGTATGGCTACTGGTGCATCCGTCCCACTTCTCAAGAATGAGAGTGGGCAGCTGGGCGGTGGTGGTGCACGCCTTTAATCCCAGCACTTGGGAGGCAGAGGCAGGTGGATTTCTGAGTTCGAGGCCAGCCTGGTCTACAGAGTGAGTTCCAGGACAGCCAGGGCTACACAGAGAGATCCTGTTTCAAAAAACAAACAAACAAACAAACAAAAAAAAAAACAAAACAAAAAAGAATGAGAGTGTGCCTCATACCATCAAGATTGCCAATGTGACAGTTGAAGTTGAGGTCAGGGAATTCAGAATGGCTACTAGAAGTTGAGCAGAGGAACAATTGTAGTCTTTCAAATTTGTTTGTTTGCTTGCTTACATACTTACTGTGTGAGGGTATTCTGCCTGAATGCATATCTGTGCACCACATGCATGCCTGGTGCCTGAGGAGGCCAGAAGAGGGCTACAGCTCCCTTGAGAATGGAGGTTACAGATGGTTGTGAGGTGCCATGTGGGTGCTAGGAATTGAATCTGGGTCCTCTGGAAGAGCAGCCAGTCTTCTCAACTCTCAGCCAGTCCAAGTTGTAGTCTTGAAGTCCATTGTAGTGACAGGAGCTGTTCATGCTACTTGCTCCTCCTCAGTGTGTTTCTCCTCAGAAAGAAAAGCCTATAAGAATTGTGGGAGAGTAGCTGTCCAAGTCCGTGTAGAGAATTGCATTCATATCAAGTAAGGGGTAAACTATGGCATTCATGAGAATGAGCCACATAGACCCTCTAATGTAAGGATTATAATTAAGCAAGGGCCCAAGCTTCTGTACTGTGGTATCTATTATCCCTGTCTCTTCAGGTTGCGGCAAGAGGATAATAGTACAGGCAAGGTGGCTCATAAATAAGAAACAGTGCTTAGGCAATTCTAAGGCTGATCATTTCAAGATCAAGGCATTGGCCACTGTGTTCTCTGGGGCCTCCCTAGTAAAGGCACCAGTTTCATTCTTGACAGTTCCTCCCTGTGAACTGATGACCTTCTATAGGCTATCAACCTCCAACAACTACCATATTAGGGACTAGTTTTCAGCGTAGAAATTTGGGAAGAATTTGGGAAGGCATAAGCATTCAATCCATGGCATGTGAAGTCTTGTTTTCTCTAGACTGCTCCTAGCTGTTGGTGACCAAGGCAGGAATTCTAAAGTAAGCCTATTAAACATAGTTGATCCACTTTAGCTCAAAGATTCCCAATAGTCTGCTCTTTCTAAACACGTTAGACTGTCCACGAATCTAAATGTTACCATTTACTCTCCCTTGCTTCTGCTCCTCACTTGGGGTGAGGTTCATATTCTTATCTGTGGCTCTCCCTGCCCTTCTCCACTTCTTTCCCAAATGTTTCCTTTATCAAAATTATTCTACAGTTAATTCAGTTTTGACCTAGAACGTCAATGGTTGTGCTACTGATGAACTCTGGATGGAAGAGAAAATAATGGTAAAAGGGTGTCAAGAATGACCCAGTTACTTTGGGATTCCCTGGGAATAGAGAATTTTCTGAGATTTGTCCAGATGGTAGGTAATAGATCTATAAAAATGTTTCTCAGAAACACTTAGAATAAGATGAACATTATCTTGTTCCTTTGGCAACACCAGATTTTTAACTGTATGGGTTTAATAAATTCTTTCTTTTCTTTTTTCTTCCCTCTTTCCTTCACTCCTTCTTCCCTCCCCTCTCTTCTCACCCTTCTCTCTTCTCTCTTCTCTTCTTTCTTATCTCTCTTACTCTTTCCTTGGGGTTGTGTGCTGGTATCAGCCTTTTTGATTCATGATCATACTAACTGAGAGAGTTTATTCTATAGTTCCAATGCAAAAACACAGTTCTCATGTAAGTGGTTTACAGTGACTTTTAGTTCGAAATTTCTCATGGTTTAGTTTCGGATAAAGGGTGAATGTTCTTGGAAAGTTTGAACTTAATCAGAAAAGTTATTTTAGAATTATGATCTTTGAGGAGTTTCTGGGGTTGTGGATCTGGAAATATTTTCCAGCTGGCTGTGTCCACTCTTTGCTCATGGTCTTGGGCTAATACATGAGTCACTTAATAATAACTTTTTCCTGGATTAATAAGTCCATCACATAATAATGTTTCCCTCCATCCCTTACCCACATGCACACACGGAGTTTCACTTCTACTCTTTGCAGTGCACCCTGAATAAACACTGACTGTACTCCAACTGCAGATTATAACTGGGTCAAGTTTGTGAGGAGCCAAGCCCCGTTTTATGAACTTTTTTTTTCCTCACAAAATTGACTTGGGTTTCAAGAGCATAATGAAACCAGAACATGGGGGAGTTTAGAATTCAGTCTGATCTCAATTTGTCTGCTCTTTGAAAACCACGGTCTAGTTTCAGCCATACCCATCTTGGATAGTTGAATTAAAACAACAGAAAGGCAAGTCCTATCCCTCCTTGGAATGGAGCTGTTCCCTTCTAAGAACAATAAACCGCGGGGGGAGGAGGGGTAGTGTTTTACAGGTGAGATTCACCAGCAGAGGACAGTGATAGACACTGTAAACAGATGCAGCAGGTTTTGTGTGAGTGTTAATCTCTCCAGAGACTGGTCCTGGGCTTCAAGGGGACCTTCTTGGCGTAGCATCTCCATCTTCATTGGTCTCTTTCAACTGTTCATGTTCATGTGTTCTCAGACATCTTTATTTCCCCATCCTCTCTTACAGGTTGCGTCTAAAGTCTCAGTTCTGCTGTGGATGAGGCTTAGAACTGATAACTACTCAGGACTTGTATCCAAGGAGTTTTGGACCCTGGAGCTGACATGCTAGGGGCAATGGTTACTGGATTCCCTCTGTGCTCAGGTAAGGCCTGTCTTTCCTGAAACCCCTTTCATCTATATCTCAGATGACTTGAATGTCTGCTTTGGTCTTTTTGGTTGTCTTCCTATGGATGACTCAAGCTCCCTCCATGCTTTTTCTATCGTGGGGTGTTTCTGATCACTCTGTGGTCAGATCCTCTCTGAACAAAGAAATAGCTAGTGACTGCCTGCCTGGATTCCTATTTGTGCATGACTGAACATGGAGTTTATCTGAAACTGAAGGCGATCTGTTTCCCTAGCCTGATAAGCAGACCTTGCCTGCTTTCTGTAGAGTTAGACACTAAGGGCATACATTCAGAAAACAGGAAGACTGCAGCTTATATTAAGTCAAACTAATATCTGTCGGCAAGGTCAAGTTGCTTTGTCATGAACAGTAAGAGGATACAGGTCTGGTTTCAATGGATTTAGGACCCTGATAGATCAGATTACTTTTTCTAATGAAATTTCTCTCATGATATACATTTTTAAAATCTTGGTTGTGGTTTCAGTATGCGTATGTCTAAACTTGCCAACCTGTGTGCCTCAGCTGTGCAGCTTGTGTATACGAATTTCCTCTAAATAAAGCTCTTTTTAAACCTCCATTAATGTGTACTTCTTTATCCGTCACACAACCCATTTGCTTGCACATCAAATTAACCACACTTAAAATGTTATTTATCTTTGGGAAAGGGTATTTCTTAATGTGTGTAGCACTTTTGTAGTATTCTTGGAAAATTAACACACAGAGTACTTTCAGGGAACTGTGCTATTGGTGGGATAGCCAAGGTAGAGATTTGGTGGTACACGGTGCTCCTGAGACACTGGGGTGATGGTTTAAGGTGTGCCCAAGAAGTTGGGGCTCACCCACGGACTCGTTTAGATGTCAAATCTCTGCATGAAACAGAAGAACCTAAATCCATATTTTTGTCTTCTTTAATTTTCTTTTCTGAATCAGAATTTTTCAAGTTCTGATGACTTAAAATACACTAAGTGTTCCATAACATTGGAACGACTCAGTTTTTATTATTTGTTATATATTTTTATGTTTTTGTTACTACAAAATAATGCATACATAGTCCTAAAGACAGAAAATTCATATAGGTAAAATAAGAACACAAAATATTTATTAGTCATCACATGTAGCTGTGTATAGGTCTATATGTGTTTTATACAATTTTATAAAATGGATCATATAATTTTTTTTCTAATGGGACTTTTTTTTTCATATACAAATCATGAAGGGAATTTCATTTCTTTTCTACTGTTAACAAGTTCCAGATTAAAAGTGCTCTTTCAACTAAAAATTATTTATACTTTCTAATTGAGCCTTCTTATTATGGCCAGGTAACATGATACAGTTACCACGATACATGTTGAGGTAGCATCAGGTCAAAGACAAGATTCTTTCTTATATTTTTTTTTTGGTTTTCCAAGAAGGGTTTCTCTGTGTAGCCCTGGCTGTCCTGGAATTCACTCTGTAGATCAGGCTGGCCTCAAACTCAGAAATCTGCCTGCCTCTGCCTCTCGAGTGTTGGGATTAAAGGCGTGTGCCACCACCGCCTGGCTTAAACACAGGTAACTCTTACTGCCCCTTGCAGGTTCCTCCCTCCATTTTTCCTATTACTCAGTTCTACATGTCAAACGAGGATCCGTGAGCAGAAAAAGTCTCCTCTTTGAGCTTGGTTGCCTATTGTTGGAGAAGACAGAGTAATTTAGAATCTATTGAGAAAGAACTAGTTTCCAAACTTCAAGACTTCAGTTGAGTTCTCTGACAGGGATGCCGAGGTATCTCGGCTGCATCTCAGCGTACAGTTGAGTTCTCTGACAGGGATGCCGAGGTATCTCGGCTGCATCTCAGCCTACAGTAGAGCTATAAATCTCTGTAAGTCTATCATTACCCAGCATCAGCAGAAATATGCTTAGAACTAAAGTAAGAGTTTCCTGACTTTTGGGCTTATGACTTTCAGAAAAACCATTTACATTTGCAGTAATGTGACTTAAAGAGTCTAAAATAAGGTTCTGAGTCTTATCAATCACAATCGATTTTATTTGCTAAATTTAGTGCTAGAGTGACATTTTCTGTTCTTTGTTCAAGAAAACATCTCACAGGGCATATTTCTGGAGGTGCTGTGCTATCTGGTGGCTTTTGGAATTTCATAAAAAAAAATTCCACCCACTTGCAGCTGGTGCTCTCACCCTGTTGAAGAACTGTGTCAGACGGGTCCAAATTGACACTTGAGAATTGGCATATTGATACTTCTCTATGTAAATTATCCTTCATTTAAGGTTTCTGGCTTTGGCTTTTCCCTGGCTCCATTTGTTTCTCAGTTTTCTTTTTTACTTCTCTTCACTCAAAGTAAAAATCTTGAGGGTTTCTTGTTTTTTGAGTGTGTCTTTGCTTCAGGAGAGGAGTAGAATTAGATTAAACAAATGCCATTTGCTCACATTTTAGGGCTGTTAAGAGCCTTGGTGTCTGCAGAAAGTCAGAGAACTGAGGAAGTGGCTTATGTACTCAGGGGAAATCAGGTTCCGAAAGATGAAAAGGGGAAAAAAGTGCATGCGCTCAACGATATTACCATAAGTTGGTTCTAGAGAGGTATTCAATAAATCAAGATCACCAGTTAAACTAGAACATCTAGTTTTAAAATATCATAACTTTCCGTGGCTCTTTTTTTCAATACCAGGAGCTAAATCCTAATATACTCATGTGTCCTGAGTTCATACTTTTCTTTCTAATACAAAGGGTGACACAGAAGGGGTGTGGCTGACTCAAGGGTTTTGACCTGCTCTTATTTTGAGAGTACAGGAAACAAGTGTTTCTGGTAGGTTCTGCCTGTCAGCATTTCATAACCAATAGGAGAGAAATGGCCAGAACCGCAGAGCTCAAAGTTTACACGTGGCAAGAACTTATTAGTGATCAGACTGCCTTTAAGTAATGTTCGGGAGGGATAACATAAGCGGTGGATTCGATCTCGTGTCGGTGGTGTGATCCCACTAGGGGAATGCAGAAACTGGGCTTTGAATGTGTTAGGCAGAACGCGAAGAGCTTGCGTGTTTGTGCTTCATGGCTGAAACCTTTGGCGGGTCCCGCTGTGACTGTGGATATGTGATGACCCAGCCTTCTTGATCACGAACGAGACAGTCAGCCAGAGCATTTCCTCTGAACGTGATCCAGCTTGGGAAAGCTGCTAGAGGCAATCAGCTGCTTCTAAATAGCCCTCCACAGCACACCTCAAAAATGCAGTTCATTGAGCTAAAGTTTCCTACCAGCATGGCCTCCCTCCATCTCATTTAGCTACTCCACAACTGAGTAACCTTTAGAAAACTGTGCCCAGGGAAGACAGAGCTGAATGGTTGCCTGTCAGAACTTGACTCTGGCTGAAGATGGTTCATTGTGATGTGTGATTGGGACTGTGGAAGATGACAAATAGCCAGAATCTCTTCCCCTTGCCTCAGACTGTATGTCTATCAGTGGCTCCGTGTGTCTGTGTGTGTCTATGTCTGTGTTTGTGTGTCTGTGTGTGTCTGTGCTAGGCATATAGTCTACCATCAAGCCATAGCCCAGCCCTCATTTTACTTTTTATATTGAGACAGTCTCACTAAAGTTTCTAGGCTAACCTTAAAAGAGATCCTCTTCACCCAGCCTCCTGAGAAGCTTAGACTATGGGCTTGTACCACACTATTTCTGGTTCTGCGTCTTTGAATCTTTAGTCAGCAGAGAGCACAGGGCTTGCTAGCACTTGATTGGATTCAAGGATTCACTTTCTGCACAAGGCAGGTGCAAAGGCACCATCACCCAGCAGAGCTTTCCCACTGTCCCAACTACAGTTCCTCACTCCATCTTTGCCACGAGGGCGCTCGTCTCTCATCAAAGTGTGATGGTCTCTGATGGACCTGAGGTGTGAAGTCATTCAATTGCTGCAGTCACAGCAGGACCTGAGATGAGAGACCTCAAAATATGAAACAGTGATTGCGTAACCAAGGGGTTGAAATAAGGGCTTAAGGCTGAGATTAGATTGTGCAAGAAATGGCATCTTTCAAACAGGGCACACTTGCTTGCCAGGTGATTCTTTATAGACGGCTAAGCTAAGCATTTAGGGGGTGGCAGTGTGGGTAAAAGGTTTGTTCAGCATTAAAAAAAGAAAAAAAGCTCGATTTGGATGCACAGTGAATAAATAAATAAATTAATGAAAAAATATTTTAGAAGCTTTGGTCATATTCCATTCCAAGTTTTGTTCTTGCTTGAGTCAAGGCAAGAAAATATTGTGACCAGCTTGGGAAGGTTCATCTTTTGTGAAATGGAAACCCTGTGAGTTACCTTATTATATTTTAAAAGACAATCACATATAGTCAATGTACCACATAGGTGGGAGGGAGTGACCTGGGAAACTTCCTGGGCCAAATAGAAAACTATTTACTAAGCCTTTATGCCCCTTTCTCCTAGATAATAAAGTTATGTGGTCCTGAACAAGTCAACGACTCTCTTGGTAAAATAACATGGGTTCCTATTTTGAAAAAAACTACTGCTTCTGTGATGGTTATTGTCAACTGGACAGGGTCTAGAATCACCTAGGAGAAGGGCTTCAAGCACAATTGTGAGTATCTTAGTTAGGGTTTTACTGCTGTGAAGATACACCATGACCAAGGCAACTCTTATAAAGGAAAACATTTCATTAGGGCTGCTTTACTGGTTCAGAGGTTTAGTCTATTATTATCAAGGCAGGAGCATGGCAGTGTCCAGGAAGGCATGGAGCTGAAGAAGGAGCTAAGAGTTCTACATCTTGTTTTAAAATCAGACAGAAGACTGGCTCCCATGTGGTTAGGAGGAGGGTCTCATTGCCCACCCCCACAGTGACACACTTCCTCCAACTAGGCTACACCTACTCCAACAAGGCCATATGTCCTATGAGTGTCACTTCCTGGGCCAAGCATATTCAAACCACCACAGTGAGGGGTCATTTAGATTACATCAAACTATGACCATGCCTTTAAGGAATTATCTTGTTAGGTGAATTGAGGTAGGAAGACCTGAAGACACACACTAAAGTAAGGAAGCACTATTCCTCCATGGGCATGTGTCCTGGACTCCAAGAAAGTAAAAAGCTAGCTGAGTGCACGCTTTCATTGCCTGCTGCTTCCTGACTGCAGATTCAGTGTGACCAGCTACTTCAAGCTCCTGCCATTTTGACAGACTGTGCCCCTACCTGTGAGCCAGAAGAAACCCCTTCTCACCTGAGTTGCTATCACCAGGGTTGTTTGTTTGTTTGTTTGTTTGTTTGTTTGTTTTTTCAAGACAGGGTTTCTCTGTGTAGCCCTGGCTGTCCTGGAACTCACTCTGTAGACCAGGCTGGCCTCGAACTCAGAAATCCGCCTGCCTCTGCTTCCCAAGTGCTGGGATTAAAGGCGTGTGCCACCACTGCCTGGCTCTCACCAGGGTATTTAATTAAAAAAAAATTAAACCATGGCAACGGGAAAAGTATTGAGAATACTTACCTTTGCTAAGCCTCTTACCAGAATTTATTTATAGCTAGCTGTTTGTGTTACAGGGTGTAGGGTTAAGGAGGTAAAATCACACAACCTTAATTTCAGTTGTAAGTGTAAGAAGCTAGGCAGACTCATAGATAATTAGAGATATTAATGGTTAAACTAGACCATTGTATTTAACTACTGGTAAGATATTCTTTAAAGAATTAATCATATAATGTAAAGAGCTTGAGAAATCCAAACACAGATATTTTTGTTGTGTCTAACAGCTGACTGCTGGATATTCATCAAAAAATAATCGAGACTGCTGGTCCTCCTACAGGATTGCCCTATCAGCTTCTTTCAACCTTCTCTAATTCAACAACAGGGGTCAGCTGCTTCTGTCCATTGGTTGGGTGCAAATATCTGCAGCTGCTTGTTGGGTTGTCCAGAGTGTGGTCATGCTAGGTCCCTTTTTGTGAGTGCTCCATAGCCTCAGTAATAGTGTCAGCCTTGAGACCTCCCCTTGAGCTGGATCCCACTTTGGGCCTGTTGCTGGACCTTCTTTTCCTCAGTCTCCTCTCTATTTCCATCCTTGTAATTCTTTCAGACAGGAACAATTATGGGTCAGAGATGTGACTGTGGGATGACCCTCCTCTCCCTCATTTGATGCCCTGTCTTCCTGCTGGAAGTGGGCTCTATAAGTTTCCTCTCCTTACTGTCAGACATTTCACCTAAGGTCCCTTCCTTTGAGTCCTGAGAGTCTCTCACCTCCCAGGTCTATGGTGCATTTTGGAGGGTCCCCCCCAACCTCCTATCTCCTGAGGTTGCCTGTTTCCATTCTTTCTGCTAGCCCTCAGGGCCTCAATTAATCTGGACTCCTGAGATCTCTCAAACACTGGACCACCAAACAGGCAGCATACACCATACTCCAACACACATACAGCAAAGGGACTGCCAGGTCTGTGTTCATTCAGAGATGATGCACCTAACCCTCAAGAGACTGGAGGCCCCAGGGAGTTTAGAGGTCAGGTGGGGTGGTAACATCTATGTGGAGACAGGGGGTGGGGAGGAGGCTTGGGATGTGGAACAATCGGAGGGTGGAGGGGGGATAAAATATGGAGTGTAAATAAATAAATTAATTAATTAAAAAGTAATCTTATTTTCATCTCCATGTACATGAAGCTCTAACAGGCAGAGGTTAGCCTTCAACTGAAGATCTCTGTGTCTCACTTATTAATCTAGAACAGCAAACCTCTTCTTCCCTGACAGGCTAGGAGATAATATAAACCAAAAAGCCAGCAGGAACTATCTGCATATTCCTATGGAAGAACACACAGAAACTCCACAACTCGGAAGAATCCATTTTAACCTAACTTATGGTGTGGATTCTGGTTGCCTAGGGACTGAAATTAACCAACTACATTTATTTCAATAGGTCTGGCTAGGCCCATGTTTCCACCATTTCATTGTAGCGAAGCTAACCTTTCTTTCCAGTCACTTTGCATAGCGTTTCCTTTGTCTTTGTCTCTTTCGAAGTGAGATTGATAAATTCTTCTTCAGCAATCTCTTAACTTTGGTAGATGATTACCTTTTTCCTCTGAAGTCGATTTTTGAAAGGAGCTGTAGTGTGATGAGCTAATTAACATGAAAATAGAGTATATAACCTTAATTAGGCAAGATTATGGGCTCAACGCAATGGGATGTCCTGAAACTGCACACTATGCAAATATTAGCCTCCTCATTCTTCCCATTACCCTTGAAACCATCAAGCAAAAGGATGTTTTTGCAGTGTGTAGCACACTCAGTGCCAGGTGCAAATCTTTCAACCAAAGGCTGGTAGTTTGGGCGTGCTTATTGGGGAAAGAAAAAGGGAAGGAAAAAATTCAAAGATAAGAAAAAGTTCAATAAAACTCAGGATTTTATGATTAAGTTAGGCGGTTTAGTTACCTCACGTGAGTATATACCTCCTTTGGAATTCTAATACGTTTCTCTGCGGGCACCACTGTGAATTATGCAAATCTTGAGAGCTTTCAAATCCAGTAACCACCAAGAGTACTATAAAGCCGATCTGGGGTTTACTCAGGCATCGTGGATAGAGGAAGACAGTGATGAGATGAAGTCACAGTGAATCCCCAGGTCCTAATTTTAGCCAGTGATTTTCGTTTCCTTCACCACCAGAATCAGAGTGGTAGGGTAAACAGAAAACTGACTTTCCCCTTCCTACCCTGAAATGTCAACAGCCAAGGGATCGATACCCTCAGACACTTGACTCCCCAGCCACCGGGCAACAGCTTGAGAGCTGCAGTACGTAAGTCTTAGATTCTCAGTAAAGCTGTAAGAAGGTGTTTGTTTCAATCAGACAGAAAGAAAACAACTATTTGCTTTCAGACGCTGAGGAAAACATGACAGAGACAGAAGACAGTCCAGCAAACATGAGCGCTAGCCCAGAGCCCCACTTTATTCTAAGATGCCACCCATTGGCTAAAGGTACCAAAGATAAGGGGTGTGTGTGTGTGTGTGTGTGTGTGTGTAAAAAGTGAAGTTGGAAATGTGTAACTTTGTGTTTAACAGATAAAATAATATTAAATTATTAGTCAGAGGTCAAAAAACCCCATGCACTATAGCTAGGGTCAGAGTGCATTCACCCTGTCCTTCATAATATCTCTTAAGCTAGTCTCTTCATTATTTTGGACATAGTTGACTGATGTGCTGGCATAGGCTCGTTGAATCATTACAGCAACAATAAGATCCTTAGAATAAGACATACTTTAAGGACAGAGAAGATGAAGAACAGAGAAGTTAAATGTCTTCCATGGGGCCAGGTTTGGCAAGTAAAGGTGTTTGCCACCAAGCCTGACAACCTGAGGTGGAAGGAGAGAACTGACTCCTCCCGAGCTGTCCTTCCATCTCCACTAGCACTTGCAGGAAACAGCACACCCAGGACTTGAATTTCTGTCTGCGGGACTCCACCAATACTGTTCACCACCCTGGTAGGCTCTTGAGTGCTCATCAGTCAGTCCTCCAATAGTCCCTTGAGTTATTAGTATTTTCTTGAGTGCTGAATGGGAATGAGGCTGGAGGACTAAACTGAAATACAGGGGAATTCCATCATTTTCTCCATACAAAGGGACCCTGCTGGGCTACTGTGTATGAGGTGTGTCTGCAAGTGTCCTGGAAAGAGAATCTGATGTATGAGAGATAGAAGTATACAGGGTTAACTAGCTAGATACAGGCCATATGATATAATGTGTTATTGTATATAATGTGATAGGGAAAAATAGGTACTGGATAGAAATCAGGGGGGCAAATATTTAATTCCTGTGTCTTCTGCTTGGTAGGCTGGATTGATTGGGGTTTTAACAAGAAGCAGGTGGTTCAAACAAGAGAGTCAATGGAAAACTACTTTGGTAGATATTAAGGAGGGCAGTGGCAATGTACCCTGACACTAGCCACAGTAATATTAGCCTTAATATTTAAGGGACTCATTTGGTGGGCTGAGTACTGCTAAGTTTCAGGGAGAAATGACATCATAGAATGGAACTCACTTGACAAGTACTTATGGGGAAGTACTGTTACTACTGTACCCAGGGCCTGAATTTAGGTGACAGCAGATAGGAAATCCCCTGATTTCATTCTGGTCTAAATCCTCTAGAAGCCAATGTAACAGGGAATGCATGCAATAGACACAGGGCCCTGCCTGTGTCTGAGGGGTCTGAGGAAAGACAATGGGAGTGATCCTGAGCAGGTGACTAGTTCTCTCTGTTTCTGTTTTTTCCAAGGTGGTATACGGCTTCCACATTGATAACTGACCTTCAAATTCCTGCTTTCAACACTTTATGTTGAAAACCTTCCAACTTGGGGCTAGAGAGATGGCTCAGCAGTTAAGAGTACTGACTTTCTTCTAGAGGTCCCGAGTTCAATTCCCAGCAACCACACAGTGGCTCATAACCATCTGTAATGGGATCCGATGCCCTCTTCTGGGCATGTCTGAATATATGAAATAAATAAATAGGGCCGGGTGGTGGTGGAGCAAGCCTTTAATCCCAGAACTTGGGAGGCAGAGACAGGAGGATTTCTGAGTTCGAGGCCAGCCTTGTCTACAGAGTGAGTTCCAGGACAGCCAGGGCTACACAGAGAAACCCTGTCTCGAAAAAACAAACAAACAAAAAAACCATAAAAACAAAACAAAACAAAAATAAATAAATCTTTATTTAAAAAACAAACTTCAAACTTAACAAGAATAAACATGAACACACACTTATTCATTAGCCACATTCACAATTTGTTAACATTGTCACTATTGCTGTATTCTTTTTTCTTTTTTATTTCAACACACATGAGCTAATGTACCACACACACACACAGACACACACACAGACACAGACACACACACACACACACACACACACACACACACACACACACACATACACAAAACCAAAATTTGTGCTTGGCCAACCACAGGCTACTTGCTGACATCCCAAGACTTAACAGTAGAACAGTATAATAGCTGCAATGTACAGCTCCTGGCATTTCCCCCATGTCTTTCAGTGGTACCCATGATCAAGGATCATAATCCAATACCCTAGCATCTATTCATCTTCCTCTTCAGTCTAGAGTTATTTTCCAGGGTTTCTTTTTATCATCACCTAGGATACTAATTTCTAAAAGGAAGTCTAATTCCAGGCCAGCAGTTTTGTGAGACACAGGCTTGTGGGCAATCTTGCCATGGAGGATTCACTGTATCTGGAGGCACGTGATCGCAGAATGTTCCATCTTTCGTGGACCGTACTATCTACGGAATATCTAAGGAATCAGTTACCTTTTACCAGCTTACCAGTCCAGTCATCTAGTGAGTGATACATGTGAATATCTTTTCATCAACACTCTTTCACACATGTTCTTTTATAGCCATTGAATTTTCTTACAGTGACAGAAACAGTTTCATAAAAGCAAACTTAGAAAACCCAGTAAGACTTCTTTGAAAGTTCCAATTATACCTTCACTCTTTTCCAGTGCTGAACTGTTTGTACTCGTTCATCAAACATTTCCAGAGTGTTCATGTCAAGCCCTGGCTAATGCAATTTTCACTAGTGTGTTCATAGGCGCATGAACTAATGTCTCTGGACCGATACTTCCCTCCCTCAGGATTCCTGTTGAAAACTATGTATGAATCTTTCCACTGGTGCTCTTGGTTAAATACCCTCAAATGGAAGCCATGACTTGCTCTTATCATCTTCTTTATTCCAGTAATTGCGCCTCTGTCCTCATAGTGAGCCTTGAGTAAAAGAACACTTTTGCTTACTGGGTTGCCAGCCGTCAGCAGAATGCTTTCCTCCACGTGATGGTATTTCCCTTGAAAAGATCTTGAGTTGAAGCCATTGCCTGGGCAACAGTAGGTCCTCAAGGCGACAGCTGGCAAATCTTCATGGTAGGATTCAAATCTAGCTGCCTTTGGATTCTTTGTCTCTTTATTGGCAGTGGGATAAATCAGCTAACTCTCAAGGCCTTGCTTTATCCCTTTATTAAGTGGAGGAAAGTAACGATCCTTATTTTGTATGGTTATTATGAGACTTGAGTGAGATAAAATGGCAAATATTTGGACAATTTCTGATCATTGCCCTCGTGACGGCTACTGTTAACCGTTCACTCAGTAGGACCTAGAACCACCTAGAAAGGAAACGTCCAGGCACACCTGTGAGAGATTAGTTAGTCTCAGGGCAGTCTTGTGAGGAATTACGTTGATTGTGTTAATTACTGTGAACAGCTGCTACCTCAACATCCTGCTGCCTTGACTATCATACTGTATAACAGACTATGAGCCTTCAACTGTGAGGCCGAATAAATACCCTTCCCCATAAGTTACTTTTGTCAGACTATTTTATTATAGCCACTGGAAAAGAAACTAAGGACCATCATTCCTCCCAAGCCTCAAAAAGCTTTTCCCATTACTCAGTGATTCCAGATTAGCTGCCTAGCAACCTTGCCGCCAAAGCTGTCATCTCCTTTGTTGGAAGGGGGGTTAAAAAGCCACTATCTACAGGCCCAGTCCAGTCTCCATTTATGTTTACGAATAAAGCTTTATTAGAAATAAGCCACACACATTATTTAAGCGTGATGTGATATGGATGCTTCCACCCTAAACCTGAAGAGCCAGTTGTGGCAACATAGACTACATGGTCTGCAAATCAGAATACATTGACTACATGTTCTTTACATGAGAAGCTTGTGAATTCTTGTTGCCTGGGGGTTTTGTAGTAGACGTCTTCCTGATTGTATGTCACACGTTCTTGAGCCCATCCTCCCTTTCCTTCTGGGCAAGAAGGCAGTTTTGTGAAGTTTGAGCTTGGATGTGCTGATGGCTTTTTGTGTTTCACTGGCTCTTGCGGAGGCATCAGCTCCCACCAAGCTCTCTGGAAATATGGTTCTTTTTGTCTGAATACTCACCTCTTACTTTTGCCCTCAATAACGAGCCCAGGGTTTCCTTCCCCCAAGAAGACTGTCCTGATGCCCGTACCTGAACCAGTGGTTCCTGCTCCTCTATAACGCTTCAACTCTATTATCTATCTCATTCCCATTCTGCCGTGATTATGATGTAAGTATAGCTGTCTGCCATTGCCGCTGCCATGGCTCACCAACAGGATAGGAACACACACACACACACACACACACACACACACACACACACACACACACACACTCACTTTTAAAGCCTTTAGTGCCCAGTCTGGGTCCTGACCCCTTATGAGTGCCATTAGGTTGTTATTGCTTCTTGCCATACAAGTCGGGGATTGGAGGCTTCTCCAACATGCTAGGAGAATGTAGAGAAGAGACACATCACAAGCCATTTCTTAGAGTGTTGACACCTCAGCTAAATGCTAGGGGATGTGGAGAGAAGACAACGAAATATCAGGAGCAAATACAGCATAGGAAACCTGTGTCATTATCTTAAGACCCGAAGGAAGCATATTGGGAAATGGCATACAGAATGAAAGGTATGCGTGAGCACACGCTAGTGGGCAGGCTCTATTAAAGGAAGCCTACAGTCCCGACTCTACAGAGTCTCTTCTGATGGGGTGCAGAGATGGCAGGAAACCACAGAAACACGGGAGCACTTGTCTGTCGCTGCCTTTCAAGAGCTCTGATTAAAGGCATGCTCTGCCATGCCAGGCAACCAACTAAGTTGTTTTTTTTTTTTTTTTTTTTTTTTTTTTATCTTGCCATCATTCCATCCTAAGTGCACACAATTCATAGCATATTATAGATCCTCAATGAACATCCCTTTCATCCTTGAACTATTGAGAGCTCCCCAGACTTAAGGGAAGCCTTCAATGTTTAGTATTCTAAAAATGCATTACAAATATGTGTATTAATTATTTCAATTATCTAATATGCATTAATATAGAGAATACTTAGATATTCTAAATACTGAACATTGTAAATAATTTTAATATTATAAAGGTACCATAGTATTTATGATTGAACATTTGCCCTTTCTACAGTTCAGTTTAAGAATTCTGGTAATATTTACCCTTAGTTTTGAATTTCTTTTTTAGTGGTGCTGGGAATTGAACCTAAGGCCTACTGCATACTAGGCAAGTATTCTACCCCTGAGCTATATCTCCACCTCTGAGCTGTGTCTCCATCACTGAATTGTGTCTCCATTGCTGAGGTATATGAGTTGTGTCTCCATCACTGAATTGTCTCCATTGCTGAGGTATATGAGCTGTGTCTCCATCACTGAATTGTGTCTCCATTGCTGAGGTATATGAGTTGTGTCTCCACCCCTGAGCTGTGTCTCCATCACTGAATTGTGTCTCCATTGCTGAGGTATATGAGTTGTGTCTCTATCACTGAGCTGTGTCTCCATTGCTGAGGTATATGAGTTGTGTCTCCATCACTGAGCTGTGTCTCCATTGCTGAGGTATATGAGTTGTGTCTCCATCACTGAATTGTGTCTCCATTGCTGAGGTATATGAGCTGTGTCTCTATCACTGAGCTGTGTCTCCTAGTTTTGAGTTTCTACCTTTTAAAAGTCTTACTTTTTTTTTTTTTAAGAAACCTATCCTCCTGTGGCGGTTTTAAATGTCTTTTCATTTGGGTTGACTTTTCCTGGGTCATCCTCAACTTTATTTTGCCATTGTTATGGTTTTAGAAACATCTGATTTGTTTCCCAATTGAAAAAAAACCAGAGGCCCTTTTCTCTGCTTTTGTTTTTTGTTTTTTTTGTGTGTCTGTGTGTGCATGCATGTGCTTGTGCATATGTGTGTGTGTCTTTCCTTTCTTGTGAGTTTGACATTTTTCTCAATAAAATACTAAACGGAATTAGGCAAAACAAACTTTTTTGCACACTGAGGGGCTCATAAAAGGACAGAGCATCATATGTAGAACATAATTTTTATGGGTGCCTTCTAAAGAGAAATTCAGACATCGGTTCCAGGACGAAGAGGGATGACCAAGGGGATGCCAAGAAAGAGAACTGGGTGGTTAAAGATGACCAGATGACTGGATAAAGTTGGGATTGGAATTTAGGCATACCCTGCACTACAGGAAATTATACTCTCCAAGACTCCACTTATCCAGGTCCTCAGAGGTGATTCGAAGCTTCAGTTTCAAGTTGAGTACATTTTCCATCCCTGGATTTGCTTGTTTTGTTCAGTTTTACTTTGAATATTTGAGGTTGTCTTTATGACGTAACAGCTAAACCCACGGCTTCCTTTCTCGTAAAACCAAAACAAAAAGGCTCTCTGTTCAGGTGTCATGTGTGTGTGCTACACATATGTAGCACGTACCTTGGATCAAAGCTGTCTATATAAAGTCCTTGAGTCTGTGTGGGTTCAAACACATTTCAAAGCTTCAAGATCCTGTACGGTTTTACTCTGCTTCCTGAGGACCCAAGCACGTTTCCCATCAAGCCATGGCTTGTCTTGGAGTCCAGAGGTACAAAGCTCAACTGCAGCTGGCTTCTAGGACGTGGCCTTTTATAGCCCTGCTCGCTCTTCTCTTCATCCCAATCTTCTCTGAAGGTGAGTGGAGACTTCTGGAACATGGAGGTGGAGGAGGTGTTTTTCCTACATGGGTTTCATTTCTTTCGGAAGCTAAGGACAGTGATTTATAGAAATGCCAGAAGTGAAAGGCCAACCCTCTCCCTTTCGGTTTAACAGCTTCCTACAGAAGTTCCAAGAAGAGTAGAGGAGGTCTAGCAGTAGCAAAGGAGCTGTGACTGCCCGTAGCAGCTTGTTGGGATCCCAGTTGGGATCCCAGTTGGGGCTTAAGGAACCATGAGAGCGGATTTGGGGGAGAACAAGTTCAGGTTCTATTTTATCGCTGTTAGAAAATACCATAAAATTAAGAGATTTAAGGGGCAAAAGGCATTTGAAATTCTGAATACACTTGATCCTGAGATCACAGTGACCTTAAGATTTTTCTCCTGACCCCCCCCCCCCGTCTTCCCCCAAAAGCCTACCTAACTTCAAATAATTAAGAATTTTTCCTCATTCACTTTTAGTTTTTGAGACACTCTTAGTTCTTTAAATCATCACACCTAAGGCTCAGGGAATATTGTAGAATAGGGGGCAGAAAGACTGAGAACCAAAGGTATATAGTGTTTATTGTGAGATTGTGTCTCTTAGGATGCCAAATGGTACACCCATAAAGTATCACCAACATGACTGCCTAAACATGGTCTGGATAAGGACAAGAGTAACAATAGGCATACCCAAGTGGATGGGGAAAGACCAAGAGGCCTCAACACTGTAGAAATAACTACAGGAAGCCAAGGAATATAGAGAGCAGGAAGCTTCCGAGGGAAAAGCACACCAGCTGGTTATCCAATACCCAATGGTCAGCCTTGAACACATAAAGCAAATAACACAAGAATGAGCAGGTTGCATTAAGAATGAATATAACTATACAGCTGAGCATATTACAACAAATAATGAAAAAAGAGGCCATAGATTTGAAAGAAAAGCAAGGAGGGCTACATGGGAGGGTTTGGAGGAAAGAAAGGAGGAATAATGTAATTATGTTATAATCTCAAAGAATAGAAGAAGTAATGAAAATAAGTGAAGGAAAAATAAATAAGTTATTTTAAAGATGGAATAGTTTGAACTTGAAAGAAGAAGGAAAGGGAAGGTGATAGAAAGGCAAGAAGGAGATGGGAGGAAGGAAGAGAGAAGAGAGGAAGGAAGGAAGGAAGGAAGGAAGGAAGGAAGAAAGGAAGGAAGGAAGGAAGGGAGGAAGGAAGGGAAAAAAGAAAGGAGGGAAGAAGGGAGAAGAGAAGGAAGAAGGGAGGAAGGACAGGAGGAAGGGAGAAAGGAAGAAAACAAACATCAGCTTTTTGGTCTAAGAGTCTTTCTATTATTTTTTCTTCACAAAGTCCTTGATTGTTTCATCAACTATATGTGGATTTTAAGTATGGATCCCTGTGTTTCAGATGAAATAGAAGCTCTTGAAAGGCTAATACCAGGCTTGTTATGTGCCTTGAAATGCACGTATCTACTGGACCCTCACTAGTTCTCTCTAGATCTTTGAAATTAAGAAATCACATAGTTTATGTGAAACTGATGTGCGAATGATATTTGATCATTTAATTTTACCAAAGAAGCAATAGTCAGGTACAGTTTCTTGTCTGAATAGGTCACAAAAACTTTAATGTGGGAGAGAACTTTTTAAAACACTATAGTGGGGTTTCTGTGAGCAAAGGATGCTTGCAGACTGTCTCTGATAGGAGAGATGAAAGCTGGGCAGACACCTGCTGTTTCACCC
The DNA here is from genome assembly GCF_008632895.1 of Mastomys coucha. Lineage (NCBI taxonomy): Eukaryota > Metazoa > Chordata > Mammalia > Rodentia > Muridae > Mastomys > Mastomys coucha. The sequence goes on from NW_022196896.1 coordinate 87,139,921, forward strand.
GCCAAGCTGATGGAATAACCATGACAACAGCGGACATATTTTTCTCTTTTCAGAAGACAGATGCTAATCAGTACAGGTGCTTTCAGGAGAGGCTAGAGTACCTATATAGCCTGGTTTATGGTTAGGGGAGGTGGTCTTGGAGACTAAGCCTGGGGTGGTATTCAAGATTGTAATATGGAGGGCATTGAATGCTAATTATTGTCTTGTTTTTATAATTGATGTTAGTAAACTTCCAGGGACATTGTTCAGTTTAAGTTTAGGGTGTAATCTCCAACATAGACCAGAGAGCAGCCAAGTTAGTTGTGAAATGACAATATGACATAAAGCCACTTTTATTTTGTGTGCTGAGGGTGGAACCCGAGGCCTTGTGTACTCTAGGCAAGTGCTCTACCACTGAGCTACATCTCTAGCCCTTCCACCTGTGGTTCTTTGTTTTGTAAAGCAATGTCTTGCTGTTTGGCTGATGTTGGCCTTGAACTTGATATGTAGCCTTCATCTCCTGGTTGCTGGGATTACAGATTTGTACCACCAATGCCAGGCTGCAAACCTGCCAATTTCTAATGATGAAAGCATGTGTGCGTAGAGAGCAGGACTCCTTTCTTTTGTAATACACAGGGAGGAAAGAGAAAACAGCAACAACAGCAACAACACCCCCAAAGGATGAGGAAAGTGTTAAGTGAAGGAAAGAAGGGAGGCAGAAGAGGTGGCTGGGAAGCAGGGGAAGCCCAGAGAAGTTAAAGCAGGGTTGCCTCTACCCAGAGAGGAAATGACCCTGGTGCCCTCAGCTCTGTGGCTTCCTCATCTGATTTATACACCACTCTACCACTGTGATGCCAGGGAAAGGGTGACCAGTGCATTGACCTGAGGTTCAACTGTTCTGGTTGACAGAGGCACACTTATTGATAAGAAGGCAGGAAATTTTGAGGCTTACTTTGAGAGATGAGGCAAGGTTCTGTACGAAATATCTTTACTGCCACTCACTATCCTTCCTACATGATGTGGTTCTATTATCAGCAAAGAATGCACTGCACTGGCATGTAGGTTACCCCTCTTTCTTACTGCAGGAGAGAATAAGTGAAAGGAAGAATCATTTGCTAAAATGACACATTTTATGAGAGCCAGGTCTTCTATTTGCTATACTAATGTTCTCCTTGCTATATCCAACTGTCTTCAATAAACTGTCAATAAGGAGATCTTGGAGAGTGACCGACGACAGCTGAAAGATGGGAAGTGGGGTGCCAGGGTAGATGGATGGAGAGGCAAAGGGTGAGGGGAGTTTGTTGAGGGGTGAACTTGCAGGTGCTCATCCAAGATAAATGTCTCCTGGCCTCAGGTGTGGTCTAGTAGCCCCAACCATGGATGATCATGAGTCCACTAAGTTTCCTTTGGCTTTTCCATGTCAGCCATACAGGTGACCCAACCTTCAGTGGTCTTGGCCAGCAGCCACGGTGTCGCTAGCTTTCCATGTGAATATTCATCTTCACACAACACTGATGAGGTCCGGGTAACTGTACTGCGGCAGACAAATGACCAAGTGACTGAGGTCTGTGCCACGACATTCACAGCAAAGAATACAGTGGGCTTCCTGGATTACCCCTTCTGCAGTGGTGCCTTTAATGAAAGCAGAGTGAACCTCACCATCCAAGGACTAAGAGCTGCTGACACTGGACTGTACTTGTGCAAGGTGGAACTCATGTACCCACCGCCATACTTTGTGGGCATCGGCAACGGGACCCAGATTTATGTCATTGGTGAGCAAAGCCATTCCACTAAGAACAAGTCTGTTGCATTACTATCATCTTTACACAAGGACAGTTTTGTTCCTTGGTTTGAGGGTCCTTCATAGTTAGGTCTGTGATGCATAGCTAGGAATTCTCTAAGGGATAGCAGTCTTGCTTATGCTGATTAGTTACATAACCATCACTCTGATTGCAATGAAATGCATCTAGGGACCTGTTTTATACTGCTGATAGGCTAGGACACTTGTTCTTGAAGGTTAGCCTTGTTCCTTTGGTGGCACTCTGGGAAAATCATGCATTAAATAAATAATAGCCAGACTTACCTGTGGATTACCAGTATAAGTTAGGGTTGACTAGCAAGGCCTGGAATCTCTAACTACTTCTTATCACCCATGATGAATTAGGACCCCACAATTGGAAACTGTCTCAGGAGGTTGATGCTTTGTCTTCTATTGCAGATCCAGAACCATGCCCAGATTCTGACTTGCTCCTTTGGATCCTTGCTGCAGTTAGCTCGGGGTTGTTCTTTTACAGTTTCTTGGTCACTGCTGTTTCTTTGAGCAAGATGGTGAGTGTGGTGTTGACACTTCCCCATAGTTAATGAGGACATCTTTTGTTGTACCCCACTGACCAATTGGTGCCGAGTTGAAGCAATAAACAAGGAGCAGGAAGGATAGGGTAAAGAACACGCTAGAACCCCATGCACTTGCTTTAGAGGTTTCAGGATGACTAATGCTGTACGTGAGCATGTTTGACAATGAATGTTTGTGTGCTTCTGAGCAGAGTTTCAGTTTGAGTAACTGTTTGAACAACATGGAGCAGCTGTTTTGGTTGTCACCATCATGGCAATGGCCTTAATCCTAGTGACCCTGGAACACAGGAGTCTGCTGGGCAACCCTTGCTCATTAGAACCACCTGGATGGACTTTTGTCCTTCACCAAACACCATCTCTTGGTTCCCCTTGTGCCTTCTTTGTTCAAGCCATAGCTACTTATAGAATAAGTATTATCTATCTTATTCTATTTATTCTCGTATTCTACTTATTCTCATCCCTGTAATCTACTCACTTAAAGCGCCCTGCCTTGCCTTCCTCCCTAGCTTGTGAAGGAAAGGTCTGGTTTTTATTTAGTACATTGGTAGTGAAAAGAGAGAACTATGGAATCAAGTCTTCAGTCAGGGTTCCGAACAGTCCTCAGTCATGTCTGCATAAGGCTGGCTTTCCTTATCACAAACAATGTCCTTTGTCCCCATCCCTTCTCTTCCTCTTCTTCCTACTCTCCCATTTCCTCATCTCTCTACCTTTGTCACTTTCTGTATCTCTTTCTGCATCTGTATTTACACACACACACACACACACACACACACACACACACACACACACACTTTCACAGAATCTCTGTTCTGCTGCTGTCTACATTTTTTAATCTGCCATTAAGCTACCACCCAGACTGGCTGAAGTTGTTGAGGTGATAGAAACTAATACAGACAAAGAAAAAGCAATAAAAAGCGTAAGAGGAATGGAGATGAGGAATACAACTTCAAAATAGGTTATCAAAGCCACCTTCTAATGTTTCTGGTGCTTTGATTACCACAGACAAGATCTAGCCAATTATCTTGGGCATTTTTCGGTGTTCTTGGTGAGGTTGTCTCAAAACCCTTTCCTCCCTTTTGGAGAATTATTTATCTAAGGTGAATTTGATTATTTCAATTAAGAAAATCTCCCAGAGTTTATAATCCTGTATGTCATTGTGCATGTTTAATTTTTGTTGTGGAGGGACCCGATATTTACTGGGTCCTATTATGGTTACAATTGGCTTCTGTATTCTTTGATAATAATTGCTTTTTTTTCTTTCTTTCTTTTTTTTTAATGTTTTGGCAGCTAAAGAAAAGAAGCCCTCTTACAACAGGCGTCTATGTGAAAATGCCCCCAACAGAGCCAGAATGTGAAAAGCAATTTCAGCCTTATTTTATTCCCATCAACTGAAAGGCCATTTATGAAGAAGAGTGTACTTCAGACTCTAAAAACTGAGGCAATTTCAACTTTCTTTTTCTCTCCAGCTACTTCTACCTGTTTGTATATTTTAAGGAGAGTATGCCTCTCTTTAACATAAAACTGGATGCAAAATTCCAATTAAGCATACTACAATTTAAAGTGAAGAACCATGAACAGAGAGCTGGGATATTTCTGTTCCGTCAGAACCGTTTTAGCAAAAGCATCCCTTGGAAGCAGCATAGAGATATGGCATTATGATGTAAGGTCAAGGGAACGTTGGGGAATGGCACAGCCCAAAGAAAGGAAGTGGCTGAAGGAAGACCTTATGCTGTACACATCTTGTATTTACCTGTGAGATGTTTATGACTTAAATGATTTTTAAATTTTTCATGCTGTTATTTTCTTTAACAAATGTATAATTACATGAAGGTTTAAAAATTTATTCACACAGCTATGTGACATAGCCAGTGGGTTCCAAAGGTTGTATTGCTCCAAGATGTGTTTTTAAGTGATATTGTCATGGGTGTTTCATGTGCTGTTGTGTACTTGCTGGTGGTTTGAATATAAACACTATGTATCAGTGTCTTCCCACAGTGGGCTCTGGGGAAGTTTTGTTGAGGAGCTTGGGACACTAAGCCATCAGGTTAGACTCGAGGTCCTGCGTTGACTGGCTTGGAAACTGGATGAGGCTGGCAAGCAGTGCTCAGTTGCACTAAACCGATGTTGACGTCAGAACTGGGTCTTTACACTCATTTTTTTGTTTTTTTGTTTTTGTTTCTGCTTTTGTTTTCTTCAATGACTTGCAAGGAAACCAAAAGCTGGCAGTGTCTGTATGAACCCAACAGAACACTGTTTTCAAGGAAATGCCTCACTCCTGAGACCAATAGGTCTGGTCTTTTAGGAAGCCCCAGTACTACCCCCTACAGTACTATGGCTCCTCCCAAACACAAAGTTAATGCCACAGAAAGCAGCAGATGGTAGGATGGGATGCATGAGAGTTCCTGAAAACTAACATTGTTAGTGGTGTTTTTTCTTTTTTTAACTCAATATTTTCCATGAAAATGCAACAACATGTATAATATTTTTAATTAAATAAAAGTTTCTTGTGATTGTTTTTTTGGAGCTGCCCAATTGATCAGTTTTGTATTTAAGTGTAGTGTTTGAAAAATGTTTTGATTATGTATGGATATGCACAGATGTCTGTAGGTGTCCCTGAGGTGTGGGATGCCCCCAGAGCTGGAGGTACCAGTGCTGCGAGTCCAACTCCAGTCCTCTGCAAGAGTGGGTGTGCTCTCCTGACTGCTGAACCAGCTCTCCGGTCCCTGAGCTTGATTTTGATGGATTCATTCGGCACTTAGTAGGAGTCTTTTGTGCTAAAAATCCTGGGGACAAACTGGATAAGTGAGAAGAGGAAAAGCGTGTTTTATGAGTCAGCCATGTACCAGCCGTGATCTGAAGCCCATCCTGGGAAGAACCCACCCGTTACTCTTAAGTTATCCTATTTGGATAAAATACAGGCACACATGTCCTTTACACTATACACACAGTTCTCTTTATCCAGACCCCTCACTTCCCCTTTCTTAACCCACAGTCTGCAGCTTTACTAACTGATTACTGTTGTCATAGCAGCTCCCAGTGCTGTTAGACATTCCTCCTGCTATTTTTGATTAGTCTTCATTGTAAATGGAGAGTTCCCCTGTGTCTTACATACGGATTGTTTTGCAGACGTAGAGAAAACACACTGTTCTGTGTTACTAACAACACTCAAGATTCGGGCCAACTCGAGTCTCTCTGATTCATGGTTCACCAAGGTATACCAGTAGCCTGGTTAGTTTCCTTTAAAGTTTCCCATTCTTGACCTCCACATCCTATTGTTGTCATGCGCAGCATTCTTTGTGCGGTTGCAGACCACCTGTAACTGAACACACTGGGTCACTTGCAACAGACACTGGCTCAGGGCCTTGGTTCTCTCTGCTCTGACTCAAGGGTTTGGATGGCATGGCTGGAAATGTCCCGGAAGCTCTTAGCGCTTCCTTTCTCATGATCACTTAGGTGGAGTTCTTTAACCTGCCTCCCCATGTCTCTCTGTGTGTCTCTGTGTCTCTGTCTCTCTCCCCTGTGTCTCTGTCTGCTTGTCTCCTCATGTCTTTCTGTGTGTCTCTATCTATCTCTCTCCCCTCCCTTTGCTCACTCTTGCACACACACAGTTCCACAAAGTCCTAACAAATGAGACAGCGCCACTGTAAGCACTTCAGAAAGTCTTGCTAAGTAAAATGGGACAGGTGTGTTTCAATGCAGGGTTGTGGTTATTATTTAGAACATGCTGCTATGACACAGGAGGTTCTGCTTCCTGCTCTCTCCGTCTTTGGTTGGAGTCCTCGATGAAATATGTAAATATCTTTCTGCTCCAAATAGCTCGAGACAAATTTCAACAGTAATATGTCTCATTTATGGCCAAAGGATCATGGATAAATGAAAGCTTTTTCTAACACCTTTTTCATTTATCTGTAGCAATCAGAGACGGACATTGTCCCGAGACCAGAAGACTGGCCCTATCATTGCATTCCAACTTGCATAGCTCTGGGGACAGGTCTCAAGAAAGCCTAAATATTCCATGTGTCTAAATGAAACCTGGTCTATTGTACACAGGTAGCCCTGACTTTCAGACACAGATGTAGATGACGAGGGAGTGAGACAGAACTCTCGGGGCTGCAGAATTGACTTCATCTCCTTCCCACCCAAGCACATGCCTCTGCTCATTTTTTTCCAGTTATGATAATCTCATTTCTGCTATTTTTATTTCTCTATTTTTATCACTAAATATATAGATTTTAAACTCCTGCATGTGTATGTATGTGTGTTTTCACATGCACACATGCTGTGTAAGTCCAGTGTGTGTGTACTGTGTACGACAGTGCCTATGGAGGTCAGGGGACAATTTCAGGTATTGTCCTTTACTTTTTCTCTTTTTTTGAGACAGGGTCTTTGCTGTGTGACACTGTGTGTCAAGTCTTACTGGCCCATGAGACTCTCATCTCATAGGAACACTGGGGATCCAGGATGGGTTAACACATTTAGCCTCACATGGCTTCCAGTGGTACAAACTCCTTGTACTTGCACAGCAAGGCTCTGTCCATCGAGTCATTTTCCTAGTCCTCAATCCCCATCCCTGTGCCTATTGAGAACAACCTCCACCATCAGATTACTGACACTTTAAGCCCATACAATTTCCCCCCTTTCTGTTTCACAGCAATCTTTGGTTTCACCTCTAATAGTTTCAAGCGTGCCTGAATTTTATGCCTAGCTTGATGTGGAAGCCCTCTAGGGATCCTCACAGCTTTAGGCATACTGGAGATGCTCCAGCAAGAAGCCTAAAGTGCTGTGGAGCTAGCGTCTCTGAGACTATGGGAGGAACAACTGTCCTCTACTGAAAAGCTGTCTGCATTTTATTAAGTAGTTCAGTCTAATATCCATTCCTCTGGTAAGAAAATCTCTATAGGTTAATTCATCTTGTCTTAAACCTTTAAGATTCTGGAGTATGAATTCCGTGCTCATTACATTCTACATTTGTGTCATGATCTCAATCATTTTATGGGAAGAATACTCTCAATTTTATGATCTCCCTTTCCAACTAAATATTTTTTGTACTCAAACAGAGACTCCTCAGTGGCCATATTAGGCATATACCTAGTTTAAGCTTAACTGGGATTGCATTTGCAAAATGTTGATGTCATTATACTGTTAACTTACAAATCCAAGGAATCATGTTGGAAGATCACAAATAAAAGAGGCAGTGACTCTTGGGGCATAGATGCCATGGCTGTGTTTCTCTTTGGTATCTAGTGAGGGCCATGGCTCCTTAGAACCTTATATACTTGCCTATATACTTTTTGCTTTTATAGTTTAGTTCAACTTTCTCTATCCTATCCAGAGATATGCCAGTGTATTGATGAAAGAGAGGAGAGTTTTCTTTCATGCTTACTTGGTTATAGACTATGATAGACATTAATAGGTAGGTTTGCCACATTCTGCTTTGAAACTCTCTGCCTTGAAACTCCATAAACAAACAAATGTGAACTGGCTCTACAGTGGAATCAATATCTCAATACATTCCATATTTCATTCTGAGGACTCTGTCACAAGGACAGTTTTATATTTTTAATGACAGTAAGAATAAAAGGGATGCTGGAGTCCTCCCATTTGGAGTTTTTGGTCAAATACAAGCAGAACCTATGGTCATGGTCATAATTCTAACCTGACTCCTGACTCCACTCCAGGACACACATGGACACTTTATCACTGGTGGGAAGCCAGTTCTGAAGCAGAGACAACAGTTGATTTTCAAGCATTTTCTTAGACATCAACTCTTTCTGGTGTACCTTGCAAGATGCCCGGCCTCAGCCTCTCCTTAGAAACCTGTGATCTCTGGGAGTTCATGCTGTCACTGATGCTCTTGCATTAACTGTACACAGTTGTTATCTGGGACACTTGGAAGTGCAGATGGTGTGTGCTTCACATCCCGAGCTTCCCATTCACCAGAGAACAGGCCCATGGGTATTCAAGTGTTCTCCCAGGTCTCTGAGTCATACTGCCTGAAACTGTCCTACTTGGCATCCTCCCATCATAGATGGCTAGAACTAGAGGGGGCAGTGTAAATCGCCTTGACACTGCAGAGGAAAATAAGCAGAGGCTCTGGGAACCTTATCCACAGTCACAGTGTGTGGCAGTTTGAACCAGTCTAGAAAGTCTGATCTCTGGGTTTTCACATCCAGGTTGTGCACCAAGTACCTCTCTGAGCTGTTCTGCCCTTTTCAGCTGTGTCTAGAGAGTCAATGCTGACACATAGGCTGCTCTCAGAAATCTGCTTCCCAAGTGCTGGGTAGGATCATCTGGATAAATGAGATGCTGGTTGTCACCAGTGCTGGATTGTTTCCATCCTTCCTACCTCCTCCTTAGCCTTCCCTGATGCTTAGCAGCAGAGACCAGCCCACCCTTAGCAACTTTGCAGAATGCTTCTGGGAAAACATGAAACATTCCACTGCATGACACCCTGTCAGCAAAGCTGGTGGAAGCCCGAGAGAGAGCATCTACATTCTGCTGGGAGTCAGTGACTTATCACACACAATCAAGTTGCCTTAGCAACCAACAGTGTTTCAAAAACAACGTGATTCACACAGAGTGAAATTATGTATTTGAATAAAGGGAGGAGACCCTGGGAAGCACAGTATGAAATGTGTTCTAGAGAGCCTCACAAATGGTTACTCGTGCACAGCCCCTTTCTGAAGGACTTTCTTTCCCTTCCTCTTGTTTCACCCTGAAACTGTTTGAATCCATACCACATTCATCCCACCATTAGCTTCTTTTTTTTTTCAGTGTGTCAAAAATGAACTTGGCTTTCTTTCTTTGTGGTAACCTGGCGATGTCTCTGTCCTGTGTCTCTGTCCTGGAAATGTCTTTCTGCTCCTGGGATTTTGTGAGCTTGTAAGATGGCTCACTAGATAAAGGCACTTGTTGCTAAGTCTGAGGACCTGAGCTCAATCCCTGTGATCTACAATGTGGGAGGAGACAACGAATTCCCACTAGTCATCTTCTGTTACACACACACACACACACACACACACAAACACACACACACACACTCACACACACACACACACACACTCACACGTACACACACATGCACACGCAGTCTGTGCCAGACTTACACTGGCTTTTATCTCAAAGAAATAAATGTAATGAATTAAGAGTAACATTTCCACATATTCCTTTTGAGGTGAGAATTGTTTTTGTGCTCGGTCTGTTTCAGGAGCTCCTTATTCAGAAGGGAGAAGGTACTAATTTTTTTTTTTCCTCTTTGTAACCAAGCATCTGATGATAATGACTGGAGTGAGGAAAAGCTTCCCTTTTCTCACCATTCGAGGGTACAGTCCATCACTATGGAGAAGCCATGGCAGCAGAGACATTGCTGCCTATGCCCTGAACTACTCGCTGCCCTACCCTACCTGCCCTTGGGGGTTGGAGGTGAGGTGGCTCCGGAATAGACAGCAGATGAGAAAAGCTGCAGCAAGCTTATCTGAATACCGCTTCAAGTTCCTTTAATACCCTCCACCCGTACCCTATTGGTCCCAAGAAAGCATCTCTTCTAAACAGCAGTTCCTGATTGGCTGATGTTGTCTGCATCAGAAATCCTTTGTCTCTTAGGCAGTCCTCAGTTAGGTCCTCCTGCAGGAGACGCCTTTGCAGCTCTGGCCCTGGTATTTATGCAGAGGTGGCCAAGCCAAGCCGTTCCTCCTACAGAATTTGGAGAGAGAGAGAGAGGAAGGGAGAGGGGGAGAGGGAGGGGGAGGAGGGGACGGGGAGAGGAAGGGGAGAGAGACAGGAATGAGAGACGGTGGGAGAAGAAGATTAATGTTGGTACTTGGTGTGCTTTCTCCTTTTTATTAGATCTGTGGCCCCACCCCATGAACCAGTGCTATCCACAGTTAGGATGAGTATACCCATTTCAGTTAACCTAATATAGAAACTCACCCACAGACAGGCATAGGTCTGTTTTCTAGGAGATTTTAGAGCTTGCCAAATAGACAGTCAATGTTAACCACCACAGAGGGGACAGAAGCTGCACATAGAGTCACCCATGACCTCAGCTAATTCCCACAACATCCCACAGATGAGGCCCTGCCACCATCTTTATTTTCAGACAAGGAGACAAGTTGCAATAGGTTTTAGTTCTTGCCTAAGCCCAGGCAAGCCATTAGTGCCTATGTCAGGGGGAGCCCTGGAGTTCAACTCCAAGGCAGCATTCTTATTTTCAAATAACGGTTTCTGAATTCTGGTGGCCCCTGCAAACAGGAAAGAGAGTGTGGAAAAGAAATGCGGACTGATATGCTCAGAGAAGTTGAGCATGTACCACAGGCATTGCAAACTGTTACTGGAGCAAGCAAATGCTCAAAAAGCTTTCTGAAGGTGCTTTTGCTAAGACTGTCCCCAGACTGGCTGTAAAGAGTGACAAGAAAAATGGGAGGTACACGCCATTCAAAGATGGGGGTCTGGTTGCAGCCCTCAGCCTCGGTACCAACTTTCACCATGAGATGGTGGATGAAGAGAAGAGCTTCTCATATTGGAACTCAACTCGCAGATGAGGAAGTAGAGGCCATTATCAGGTCAATGGGTGAGGAATTCTGTAGCACGGTTTCCTGAGAATGAGATGATAATCTAACCCAGATGGGCTTGAGATAATAGAAATAATGACCAATGGAAGCCAATGGGTGCTACCCTGCATGCATACCTGTGAACTTTGAAATGGGGTTAGACTGTAAAAGAATAATACGCTTTTACAGGAGCAGAAGGTGAGGGTGAGGGCATGAAGAGGAAGAGTGTTTCTGAGTGGATGGCAGAGATGTCCTGGAAAATAACCACAAAGCTTCCTGAGACAAAAAAAAAAAAAGTAGAAGACTAAGATTTGAAGATGACCCCAAATGGCAAACATGGTAGACTATTAATTTGTGAATAAAACTGCATAGCATAGGCCAACCCTGCAGGCCTCAAAGAAGACAGAGAGCTGCCCACATCAGAACCCAGGTCTGTGGTACTGAGGTTGTGACAGATGAAGACACCATTTCTGCCAGAATCTGTGAAAGCAACCAGGAGCAAAGCAGGAAACTTTCCTGTGTGGAATAGACAATGGTTTCACCCTGGATTGATGATGGTGCCATTGATTCCACTCTGGAATGAGAAGATGGAGACGGGTGTGTGTGATATAAGTGGGCACTGAGCAGGAGTCAGAGCTGACCATGGGGAGAAGAATCAGGGAACGTCACAAAGGAGTGGCTGAGTGCCCTTGCCTGTACCAAGCTGAGTCATAGCTACCACATCTGTCCCAATTTGAGTGTTCATAGTGTTTGTAACTGGAGCTTAAGGAGACATCATTTAAAAAAAAAAGGCATGATGGTTGTGTTGAAGGGATGTTGTGTGAGAGATATATTAGATTTGCTTTATGCACTTCCTGGAACACTCAGCTTGAGGGTTTCATAGCAGCATATAAAGGAAGGGAAGTTTGGAATCATACCCAGACAGAAGGCATTAGATTCTGTCCTGTTAGCTTGGGACAGGCCTTCTGGATCCTCATTAACTGATGGATAAGAGAAGGAAGCAGGGGTTAGTCAAGGAAAGTTATATGGAAGTGGATCTGGTTGAAATTCTTAAGAACACACAGCACTCATGTGGATTGCATCTGAACCTTGCAATTGGTTTAGCCTCTGTTCAGTTCTGTGTCTCTCAATATGGGTTGAACTTAACAGGTAGATGTTATAGCAGGAAAAGATTGGTGCAAAATACCCCAAGTCAGAGAGCTGTTGACCTCCTAGTAGACCAGCCAGTTTACTTTAGATCCCTGATAACCCTTAGAGATTTAGAGAGCAAGATCTGAGTTGAGATCCATAAACAAGGGGTACTATATTCTCCTGGGGAACGTAGTAGCGAAGTACTTGCCTGAGGCTGGATCTGTAATGGATCCCTGGGCCACTGATCTTAGCCACACCCCCCAAATTTCTCAGTACACACCTATGGGGAACCATGAGTAGTAGTCACTGTTGGCACTCAAGATGGCAATGTAACCTTTACACTTCCTGTCCTTATTACCACCTAGCCCAAATACCTGTCCCTCCTTTTTTTTTTTGCTTTTTCAAGACAGGGTTTCTCTGTGTAGCCCTGGCTGTCCCTCGAACTCAGAAATCCTCCTGTCTCTGCCTCCCAAGTGCAGGGATTAAAGGCGTGCTCCACCACCGCCCGGCAATCCTACTAACTTTTAACCCTTGGCTACTCCACTGCAACCAGCACTTCTTGCTCATTGCATAGTCTTGTCCCTAGAATAATCTCATTGTAGGCAACAAGAAAGTCTTCATTTGTGTCTACACAAACCTGTAAGACAGTAAGAAAGTATTTCTATTTTTTGCCAAACATTTGCCCATCATTTCAGAGGTAGATTTGTATTCAAGTCAGTTTGGGATCTTAACTTCTGCACTTGGTAGCACATCCTGCCCCACACTGATGTAAGCTTAGGTAGGAGGAGACCAAGGTTACTTAATAAACACTGAGAGGGAAATTCACATCAGAAACTTACATCATCTGTAGTACATTATATGCACTCAGCTCAAGCTAGTCTTGATCCGAAGTTTGACAACTGTCCCAAGACTATTACTTTTATTCTAGTAGCTACTGAACTATTTTTGTCTAACTTGGTTGCCTGGTTTGCAAACTGTTTTAAATCAGATGTCTGTTTTGCCCAGTGAAACTGAGAGAACTATTTTATAATCATGGTCTCTGGAAATAAAATAGTCATTGGAAAGTTTTAATAAAAACATATGTGTTAGTAACAGAATTTTAAGTCATGAATTGGAAAATATGTAGCAAACTCTTTATTTACTAGTCCATATTGATTTTACTTGTGGAAAATTTTGATATTAAATTAGACCAAGGCTAGCTTTTCTGTTTTAAGAAAAGAAACCTAAATGTAAATCATAAAACCAGATGCATTTTCTAGTTTGTTTTAGATAATATATATGATATAAAACACATCATATATTACTTGCCTTGGACTTAGAATGAAAAGAAACTTGTTAGTCCTGTTATTGAATGCTGCACATTTATAAGATAGATCTAGATTGATCCTAAATTATATTCAAGAGTGAATATAAAATGCATAAAGCTATCATGGATAAAGTTAGCTTGCCACGTGTATATTCTATCATTTGGCGCTTTCCTGGTCATGGATTTACAAGTTTGTGCTTAGTTCCTTGAGAATTACTGGTCACTGATTTTTCCATAGATTAGAAAATATGCAGAGAACTATTGCTTCACTGTCAAAAGTCTATAATATACCCAGAGATTAAGAAGGAGGCTGGCCAAGGTGATTCTCTGATATCCAGCTTGGTGAAATACCTGGGATCATGTCTGTGGAGCACTGAAGGGAGTTGTGAAGGCCAGGGAAGCTAGTTAACTCTTGTTTGCAAGGCTAGTGGGCCAGGTTTCCTTTTACAGGAGACTGAGCCATTCCTGTATTAGACACTGATTAGTAGCCATGCATTTCTTGCCTTGTCACTCCAGTCCAAAGTGAACTCCCCATCCTTGGCTTGTCTTATAATGATGTAATTCATTACATCCTAAGTATGCCCAAAACTTTAACTGTGAGGATGAAACACTTATCATCTATTATTGGCTCTTTCTACTCTGTAGAGACCATGAGGCATTTAGCTAGAGCTTGATCTCTGCAGCTGGGGGTTGGAGGGAAGGGAGGATTGACTTGATCAGTATTCTATGCCTCAGTTTCCTCCTATCTAAAATGGCTGACACTGAGCATATAGAGCTTAGAATGAGTGTGGCATGGGTTAATCAGTAAACCATATAAGTTAAATGCTATAGTACACTTGATTTTTTTATGACTTTCTCAGTGCCTTGGGTGTCATGTCAGGCTGAGACAGTTCTATTCTTCTTCTTGCCTTCCTTTCCTTAACTTTCACCTCCTTTCTTTCAGTAGACAGCTGTTAGGCAAACAAAACACATGTTGGTTAAAGGAAGGTGCCTGCTAAGCTTGGGCGATTGAGTTGCCATCATCTCATCACCGTTCTTCCTTTGTTTCTCTAATCTTCCCAGGTTCCATTCTGTGCCTGGAAAAGTGATCTAAACAGACAGCATCACCTGACTGTCCTTGTCAACTGATCCTGGAAGCCCTGGCAGGAGACAGATGGAATGGTGGTAATGGGCTCCTTTTTCTATCCATGCCTGCTTCGACCCAGCATCTGCAGCAGCACCTGTGTCCTTCCTTGACTGTGGATTTAGTCTAGTCAACTTTTTCTTTTATGTTGTTATTTGGGTCTGGTCATTATTTTTTCCTTCTTCAGCCTCAATAAAAGTAAGGGATTCCTGCTACTGTTAGTTACTGAGGGTCTTAGAATCCACTGTTTTCCTTTCTTATGAGTTCCTTTATTTGAGTTCCTTTGGGTGAGTCACCAGAGGTAAATTCCACTTGGTGATGATCACTTATCGGGACATTTTTTTTATGCCTCTGAACTCTAATCTTTAAGGAGTTTCATCAGACTCCCGTGTCTCTCGGGTACCCTGTAAGTTGGCTATTATTAGCATTTGGAGAGATCTTGTTAAGTCGCAGGAGTTTTCAGTTATAAACACAACACATTTCTATTAAAAACAAGTGCAGAGAAGTGTGCTTCGGGAGGGAAAACAAATCAAGAGATTCTAGGTGATAACTGTTGAGCTGTATGGGAGTGAGAGTTAAACTAAGAACATGGCTGACCAGGAGGTCCGTTTCTCACACTCTCCTTCTCTTCTCTTTCTGTGGCGACTGAAGGTGGAATTGAGCAGTCATCCTGCACAGGACAGGGATCCTAGGTCTCCATGTCTTGGAAATAACTCTGTTGATTGTTTCAGTTCTGTAAGGGATTTACTCAGTCACAGTGCTGGAGTCTAAAATGTTCAAGCTTGGGCAGCCATGGAAGGGCCTCATGCTGCTTTGTAACAGTACTGTGTTATAAAGTTGTGTTATATGGATGGCATTTTATGGAAAGAGAATGTGCTGAAGCCCTCATTAGGGAAGAAACCAAATGCCTGGCATGGCCTCAGCTTGCCCATGGGGTAACAAACTAGTCCTGAAAGATGGGTGTTGATTCCTTCTGGAGAGTGATGTCTCCAGGGACCAACTCACTTTCCTCTTAAAGCTTCCATTCATCACCTTCCAATACTGTTGGACTGAGGACCCAAACTCCAGCACACAAGGTTTTGAAACAAAGCACACCTTGGTAAATCATGCATGTAATCCTAGACACAAATTATAATATTCAGTAACTTATATGTTGTGAATGGGTTTGTAGTTGGTATTATTTGAATATTTTCTTTTCAATATGTTCATTATTTATTTTAATAATTTCTTAACAATTTCATGCATTCATATAGCAATCTAGGTAATTTTAACACTACCCTATCAGCCTTTTTCTCCTGATGAACCCCTTCTTTTTTCCCCATAATTTCCCCCCCCCCTCTCTCTCCTCACTTTAAATACCATCACTGCCCCCATCCCCGGTCTTCCTCACATGGTTCCCTCCCCCACCCCTTCTTTCCTTCTCCTCTAAGAGGGTGCCCCGCCTTGGGTATCACCCCACCCTAGTGCCTCCACATGCATCAAGTCTCTGCATAGCTAGGCACATCCTCTCCTGCTGAGGTCACACAAGGCAGTCCACTTAGCAGAACTTATTCCACAGACCGGTAACACCTTTAGGGATAGCTCTCACTCCAGTTGTTGTGGGACTCACATGAAGACTGAACTGCACATCTGCCTCATATGTGCAGGGGGAGGGGGCTAGGCTCAGCTTGTGTATGGTTTTTGGGAACCCCTCTTTTAATAAACTTCCACCTACTTTGTTGTCTTCTTCCACCTCCTCCTTTTTAATTCATAATGTTTAAGTTTGGTGGCTTGCATGAGCATAAGTTATGGATTATTTATGGTAGCATGGGTAACTTATCAGTAGCTATTCCATTAAAGAAATGATGCCCCTTATACTCATTAATTGCCCATAGTCCCCTTTCATAGGTCTCATGAAGTTCCTGTCTTCTGCCTGGTGAGTGACGAAATGGAGAGGTACATCTTGTACAGGTAGTATGTGGGTAACCACAGCTGCAGTGCGGTCACAAATCTATGAGCTGTCATGTCCAGAAAAGACTATTTCATAGCACACAGTCTCAACCCTGGGCTCCACCCTTTGTCTTCAGGATGTTCCTTGGGGTATTGGGGTGGTGGGCTAAATGTGCCATTTGGAGCAGAGCACACCACAGTCATTTGCTATCCTTACTTTGGCCCCCTGTGAGTCTCTATTGGCATGCTCATTAGTTTTCCACACATAGATAACGCACATAGTGAAAGAGAGACTACTAGCACATAGTAGGTTTTCAGCGAACCTCACTAGGAGAAAAAAAAAACCTACCTGACTAAATATGAAATGAGGCCGTGATCAGCATTGAGTGGATTTATGATAAGGAAAAGAGGCAACCTTGAAGGGAGGACCAAGCATTTACATCAGAGGCCTTTTTTACAATCTGCATGCCAACATGTTTATTTGGTCAACAGTTTGGGGAGAAAGAAAGTGTCATCATTTGAATGTATTTTACATTTTGATGTTAAGCTGCTTTCAGTTGCTACTAGGTGCTAAGGACTGGGTGCTGAGTTTATTTCTGGAGCTGAGCATACATTCTAAAATGCTCATTTTGGTGTCAGAGTTGATTCACAGGAGAAATTAGACAGGCAACAGGGAGATCTGGAATCCAGAGTCTGAGTCGCAGTCCCATCATTAGCTAGCTGCACTTTGTACAAGCCATTTGACATCTTTGGGATAGGATAGAACTTTTTTTTAACTACTTTTAATTTGAGGGACACATTTGTACTTTCCAAGTATTTTCATGGACATGGCTACAATTCAATGGCTAAATACATTCATTTAAATATCAGATCACCCAGAGAAGTGTATAGAGTTAGATTGACATGACTGACAAATGAGAAAGTCAAGGCTCGAGGATTGTAATTACCTTAGGAAACAGTTACATTTGACCACTTAACTTACGTAATATTTTTACTTGTTTAACCTGTTTCCAGCTTCATTTTGTTGTGGTACTGTCTCTGTGATATATTTCATGAGGAACACAAATATTAATATAATTAATTTGTTTGCAAGTTTTGAAATGTTTCATTCCACACAGACTGTATTTAAAGTTTCTTCTTGCTAGAAAATTAATCTTTACTGTTAAATAAAAGGCAAGTCATTTGATTTTGTAGATGCTCTGTCTTTTCTCCTTGCTACCCCCAAACCTCAGATATTTGCTCTCTGGAAAGAAGTGACTGTATAAGCCCCACAACAAAAAAAGACTAGCGACCACACATTTGGGACAGTCAGAATAGGCCTGCGTGAGGTTTGCTAATTGAGAGAGGAAAGGAACACAATTCATTTCTGACTTGGTTATCAAACTCTTCTTGTAAGTGACATGACTGAAACTACCTGTTGGCTTTGCAAACTGCTGAGTCCATATTTCTGCATCTGTGAAAGCTCAACAAATGGATCTTCTCAGCAAAACGAGAGGGTTTCGCTGGCCAGGGCTGGCAAGGGGTGCTGCACCCCAGGACCAACCATTTCTCAGGAGCTGTCTTTCTCTTTCACCTGCTGAATCCCAGTGTGGTGACACATGGCTTCACACATTGCTCAGATTTGTTGCATGCAATTTCCTCAGCAAATTTGCTCAGCATAATTTTTGTTAAAAAAAAAAAAAAGCTTTTGTCAGGATGAGATCATTCAACATGAGACTCTGAAGGGACAAGAAAAAGCTTAGTTGAAATCCTTTTACCCCCGAGTAGACATGTAGGCTCTACATGTTGGAGATTGTATCATAAAGCCATCCAAAAACTCTTGTCTTCATCTTTGGTAAAATTCACAGGATAACCTTTCCAGCTATTTTTTTTAATATTGCAGCTTAAAATCTTAGGCTGCCCATATAATGCTTATGTCAGAAGGCCTTATACCAAAATTATAACAAAGAAAATCTTTATTTTCTTTAGGTGGGAGGACTTTAGCTACTTTGAGCCCTGGCCATCTTCTGGGTCTCATTAAAAATTGAACAACGTGGATAGAGTGAACCTTAGAAGACTCTGCCATCTTGATGTCTTCTGTCTTCTGAGTATGGTGTGTTCAGTATTTGTATAGAGGCCAAAAAGCATGAGGAAAAAAATAGACTTTACTATGGGTATTTTCTTTTCCTCTAGACATTATATCTACCTCAAAGACAAACTTTGGAACACAGCTGTAGTTGCATGAATAAGCATGTTGTCTAGCTGAGTGGGAGTCATTCAGGCTGCTTATTACAAAGCCAACTTAAACAATAGGTGCGCAGAACCAGAACAATGGTGTGTTGCCATCTAATGAATTATAGATGCAGAGGTACTTAAATCAAAGAAGACACCTGGCTTTAGTTTGTCTCACTCATCACAGATCTGCAAAAGGACTTAAGACTGGTAAAGAAGAGAAAGGCCATGTATTCGGTTGTGTTTCTCTGTGTGCTCAATAACTCTTGTCATATGAGTTGATGACTTTCTTATTTAAACAGCTACTTATTATCAAAGACACTTAGTGCTGGTTTTCCGGGCTATGGTTGAGTAAATGGGAATTTAGTCATGTCTACCTACTTCTACCATCTTTCTTTATCTGGGATTTACTAACCATTTTCTTAGAATTTGGCAGAGTGCATTAGAGAGGCCTACGAATCACTGCAATCTCCACAAGGTCAGTTATGTCCATTGTGTCTTGGCTCTAGCCTGATATTGCTTGGCACAGCACTATTGCAGAAAGTCCTCCATCATGCTTAACAGGAACATGTCCAAATATTCTTGATAGCATCTCTCCCTGAAGCGTCCATGGAATCTTGTCATTTGTCTACATAAGCTAATGAGAAGTTTGGAACCAGAAAGGATGGAGAAGAAACAAGGCATGGAATCTCATAAGGAGGAGGAGGAGAACTGAGACTTGGTTAGTGAGAAATGGTTGTGTGGAGTGTCTCTGCAAACTTTACAGGCAGCAGGGAGATGAGCTTGGGGTTGGGGCAGCAAGGCAGTTTGATGCAATTTGACTGAGTAGCCAGTGTTGGTTCAAACTTCAGGGGTCTGATCCTGAGTTGTTTATTTAGGCATGTTTAAACACCACAATTCAACGAAAACTATTTTTGTGATATTCACTTCATCCCTCATGTACAACAAAGCATACCTAAATCTCCTTGAGGAACAAAGCAAGCTAAATACAGATAAGATGTGACTACATTGACGCTCTTCACAAAGTACATCTGACACCTTCCATAAAGATAGGGCTGATAGATTGAGAAAAGTAAGTTTGGGAGAGGGGTCTAGAGAAGGGTCTGGTGCAGGGAAGGCTTTGACCACACAGAAAGACCAAAAGGCTAGAATGTACATCCACGCCAGATTTCTGGATGGAAAATAGGTTTTGTAGTCCTTTCCTTGGAGGAATGACCCTGTTCTATAACATTGCAGGTTCTCCCAGCACAGAAACTTGTGTGCCGACTCCTGAAGTTTGAATCAACACTGGCTTCTAAGTGGTGTTGCATCAAATTGTGTGCTTGCCCCCCTGAAGCTCACCTCTTCATTGCCCAAAGTCTCAGAGACTCTTCAGAGAAGGGAGTGCACAAAAGAATTCCCAAGAAGAAATCAGTTAAGTAAACATTTACAAGGTTAATTCCATTGCAATTCCATTCCATGGGACTGTATTCCAAGGCAAGCTCAAGGTGAACTTCTCTGACTCCAGAATCCTAATGTAAAATGAGATACAGACTATACTAAAAATACACTATCAACCACTTCTCAGTAATGAATAATCTATGGGAACCTGTGCAGAGCACCTATTTGGAATTTCCATGAGCCCCGTTCAACACTTTGGCAGCCATTTTGACGGCATAAGCTTGATTCTGTGGTCAGGTAGATGCTGAAATATCTTCCCCTGCTATATCAACATTTTACCAATGTTAATAGCCACTTTTAGGTGTACAGATAGACTTCTTGCTATAGAAAGCTACAACTATTGTAACTCTTGCAGTCTTTCTGACTCTAAATACTAGTGGAAGAGAACAGAGGAACAAAGGAAGAAAGGTATGTGGTTAATTCTGTTGATTTAATCGTGTGCTGAGACTCTTGGGGACAGCTTCTACTAGGAAACCCAGCCATCATTTTTGGTAGCACATCAGTTGGAAAGCTCCAGGAAATCTCGGTCCCTCTGCACTCAGCATTTTCTCATGCTGCTGGTAGGCTGGTAGGAAGGACTTCCTCAGGCTGAGATCAGAAAGCTAGCTTCTTCGTTCACAGTGTTAAGCTTAGATTTAAGTATGACGCTTTTATGCTCCCTAATGATTTTTTTTAAAAAATAAAGAAACTATAAGTGAGAGGAGGTGGGTAAACTCAGAAAGGCTGCCCTCTCCAAAGGACTTGAGATGAAATGGTGGTGGAATCATCGCTGCGCCAGGAAGGGCATGGACAAAGACTGTATAAATGATTTATAATTCTAGGGCAATCATGATAATTAACATGTGTAGTCAACTCATGATTCCAGAATGATCATGATGTATTTGCTCAAAATGATATCTGGGTACATTTGTCAAATGGTTTCACCAACAATGTGTGTGTGTGTGTGTGTGTGTGTGTGTGTGTGTGTCTGTCTGTCTGTCTGAAAAACCCTGAGGAAATTGCTATGGATGAAAATACGATGTACTTTGGTCACAGGACATGTGTGTCTGTGTGTGTGTCTGAAAACCCCTGAGGAAGTTGCTATGGATGAAGACACGATGTACTTTGGTGGCAGGACTTAGAGGATCTTCGTATCTGATTTGAAAGCCTTTGTCCTGAGGACTAGCACTCACGTACTGTAAGGTACTATGAGAGTTTCCAAGAAAGGGAAGCAATCAATGGTCATAGCCACTCTGATGCCTATGAGCCATAATAGCACCAGCATGACAAGGCATCTCTCTGGGTAGGCTTTCTTAGCATTCAGAACTCAGTGGTAACCAACAGCTATCTAACTGATCATAAGGCCCATTTAACAGGAGTGAAATTATTCCTGGTACTGGAAATCCACCTTTTTTTCAGGGCTAGTGAGGCCATGGATCTTAGAGGAGAAGCTTACATTGTCACTTTACTAAGGCAGCATACTTTTAAATCACATTCCAAGTGCTTATCCTTGTATTCCATACATAACTGCAGCTTTCACTCCTCATCTAAGAAACTTGTCTTAGTAATAGGCAGAAAACCACAGCTAGCCAGAATATGAGGACTGGCTGTGAGGTGTCCAGCCCCAATCTACAGCACAACTCTGGCACTGGGGGCTCAGAGACCATGGAGCAGAGGTTGAGGGTTTGGGGGAGGAGGCAGAATGTTTGTAAGAGCTAGATAGACAGGAAATCTGCTCTGACAGCTTATCTCCTAGAAATGATAGGTAAGCTTTACCCATGCTACCCCAACAATATGGCTGCCTAAGTAAGACCTGAACAAGTCCAACAGCAATAGACATGCTAATGTGGAAGGGAAAAAAATCTAATCTCATGGGACCTAGACAAAAAGTCACAGAGAACTAAGGAATGTTTCGAGCAAGAGAAATACCTTCCCCTAGGGATGAGCCTCCTAACTGATTATCCAAAAACAAGTGGTCATCCCTGAAATTATAGACATACTAGTAACACTAAGTGGTCTTAAGAGGGTGTATTTATATATTTGTACACATACGCAAGCACGTGTGTGTGCGCGTGCGTGCGCGAGCACGCACAAACACACACACACACACACACACAGAGACGGACACCTGCACGTACACATGCTTACCAATTAAAGAAAAAGAGACCCTGAATTTGAGAGGGAGTCAGTGGGGAGGGGCACAAGAGGAGTTAGATTGAGGAAAGGGAGGGGGGAGAAATGATGTAACCATATTTTAATTTCAAGAAATAAAGAATAAAGAAATCAACCTCCAGAGTCTTCAGGGGTGCTTGGATAATAATTAATAAACATTTAAAGATTTTAAATTGAACCATTTCTTTGTCATAAGGCCATTATGAGGCAGAACTATTATTGCATTCACTTGTAAGATAAGAAACTTGAGGCACGGCATGGGAAATTTATCCGTTGTCAACTCACCTAAGAAGAAGGAGGGGGGCTGGCTTCACACTGCGGGTAATTCTGGAAGTGTTGGGGTAGGCAGGTTGGGCAAGACATAGGTGTGGAAATGTTTTTCTTCTTTGGTCAGAAATAAGGTCAGGCGTTCCATTGACAACTATGGCCTCTGTTACTCTGGATGTTCAGAGGAGTAGGGGCACTTCAGAGGCAAGGCAGTTTAACGCTAGGTGAGCTTACAGCCCATGGAATAGCGCCCCCAGGTGTTTTCATCTGTAATATATCTATACGCTTCTCACTTGGAAAACCTTGGTCCGTAGTTTTTCTTTTCCTCATTGTTTCCTTTGAAAAGCAGACACAACAGTATCTTGTTAGTGTCACCCAGTCCTTTGCATTTGTCTATGAGTAGGTAATTAAAAAAAAAAAAGGATCTTGTGCTTTATTTATTCTTTGCATTTAACAATAGTTTAACAATGACTGTTGTTTAACCAACAAAAAATCAAATGCAGCTAGCATTTGAAACAGCAAGGAAGCATTCCCATCAGGCATTGGGGCTGATATTCAGATAAACTCCAACATCACAACTCAGCCTATGAAGTCATATGCCTTTCCTATATTCTTGCTTTACATCCCAAATTCCAAACTGCATTTATTATTGAAGAGAAAGCAAAAGAACAAGATTTGTAGGTGGGCGGTGACTTAGTATTTTTGAAGCAGTGACTGCCAGTGATCGGAAATGTGGAGTCGTGTTGTTTTCTGGTCAGTGGAGATATGGACACCATTGTTTGAATAGTGTTTTGACAGGGGGTGGCAGAGACCTTGCTCTGAACAGGTGTAGTGTATTCTCTGTGTTCATCCCAAGCAACCATCAGGAGGTAATTAATATTTAGCTGTCTCTCACTATACCTCCTCTTCCAAATTATCAGCAGGGAGAGGTTGAAGAATATTTTTAGCAACATGACATGTAGTGTGAAAAATCATGAGGGCCCGGCACTGCTGAAAGTCTGTTCCCAATTGGCTAGCACTGGAGCATGCCCAGTTAGAGCCTAGCTGAGCAGGGGCGATGTCTCCCTTTGAAACACAGCATCCCAGATTTCCCAGTGATCCCCGGGGCTTCCAAACGATTAACGCCTTTACAGGCGTTGTAAAAGCACGCAGCAGCTTTCTGCCTTTCAGGGTTAGTTCTCTGGTGAAAGGATTACACTCCATAAAACTTGATCATTGGAGTTATATGAGGTGAAAGATCTGGTACACTTTCAGTTCACACCCTACTGATTCTAATAGCTTTCTGTCTGTCTGAATTCAAACTAGCGGAATAAAATGAAGGAGGGAAGTCGTTGCAGCGTTTCTGTAAGTATGCTGGTCACACGGCCAGCCGACCAACATTATTGAAAGAGGCTCCTGAATGTGATGCAGTGTTTCAGGGGCCCCAGTGACATGCAGCTTATATAGAATACTGTTTAGTGAATATTCACTGGGATTGGGTTCCCACACGATGTAAAACAAATTCCGGGTAGAATGGCTCAGTCAGCCACAAAGGACAATGTGGTGGTGCTGGAGCCTATTTTGCTATGGGTTTTAATACCCGATGAGAATGCTGCCTAAATGCTTCAAATCCTAGCAATATTTTACATATGGCTTTGTTGGTTACTATATATATGTTGCCAACGCTCCGGAGTAGGTATAGTTCTGAGACAGATTATATATTTAGCAATAGTCTTCATTTTAGTAACCAACTTCAGATTTTAATTTCTGACTGTAAGCTTTATTCTGCTGGGCTAGTGGAAAGAAGCCTTAATCTCAGTCTTTTCGGGGTTTCCCCAGGTCTCCAGGACTGTGTCATACTTCTGGGTCTTGTGCAATATTCAGACACTGGGGTCAGGGGCTGTCAAGTCTTCCCACACCTGTCCACTTACATATTTCTGTCTTCTTTATCCTTCAAAGATGGCGACTTTTATCCTCTGCCACCCTACTTGACTCGGGGTAGCGGGGTCTGGGGAGGACTGTCTCTGCTCTTATTTGCCCACGTGTGTCCTTTTCCAGGTTCCTCTCTGAGGTTCTGCAGGACTTCTAGGCAGCACTGTAAGGGACTGAAGCTCAGGTGTTTTCTG
This sequence comes from Mastomys coucha, assembly GCF_008632895.1. Taxonomy (NCBI): domain Eukaryota; kingdom Metazoa; phylum Chordata; class Mammalia; order Rodentia; family Muridae; genus Mastomys; species Mastomys coucha. The sequence goes on from NW_022196896.1 coordinate 87,164,464, forward strand.
TTCTGACCTCTCTTTATTCCCGAGCCCAGGGGGAAACTGTTTAAAGGAAGAGGAGGTCTCTCTCATTTCCGGCCTTTCAAAGGGCTTCCCTAACCTTGAGGGCTTTGGTAGACACAAGGTAAAAAGGCTAATGGGGTAGTTCCATCCCTTTCTCTCACACTTTCTTCCTCTGAAGCACAGAAGGGCAGGGTAGTTGTAAGACCACTGGGAAGTGGTGGAGAGAAACGGAAAGGGAAAATGGTAGGAAGACAAAACTAAACGATTATCAAACTATCACTCCCTAAACCCACATAGATGCACATATGTGTGCTCAACAAAAGCCAGCCAGCAAGGGGTGGGGGCAAAGAGGGTCAGCAGAAAAGGAAATCCCAGATCCTATGGAATTGAGAAGGTCCCTTTTGGGTCTGGACAGAGCTTTGATTTCTCAGTGGGTCCTCTTTAAAATTAGGTAGCATTCCATCAGTTAGGGCCTAGAAATGATTGGTTAGGATGGAATAGCCCAGCATCGGAGGAACTGGTCAAATGGCTTGTGGAAGACTTGAAATAAAGTGTAACTCTGTGTGTGTGTGTGTGTGTGTGCATGTATATGTATATATGTGTGTGTGTGTGTGTGTGTGTGTGTGTGTGTGTGAAAGCAGAAGGAAAAGCAAAACTTTCTCTAAAGTAATTATTTTCTTTCAAAATTTTAGACAAATCATGTAGTCCATGGTAAGAATGGACGTTATCTCTATTTTGGGTACACTCCAGAGCCTTCCTATACTGTAGACATATTTAACAATTCTGTTAATTTAAAAAGGACAGACCAGAAGAAAAAAAACCCACATTCTCATTAGTGTCAATACAGTAATACTGAAGTGGCTTCAAAGATCGAACTCATTGTTAACGTAACTCACCTCTGTTTTTGGAAACTGCAGATGTCATCTAAGGACTTAGATTACCTCAAATGAATCATCATTATGTTCCCAGACGCAGAAGCTCAGGCCAGCTGCAGGGCCAGATGTCCCCATGGTCCCATGAGTCCAACCATGCCAGTGTGAGGGAGCCAGAAACACAGTGGGAGAGGGAGAGTAGGGGGAACCATAGCTGCTGAAACCCCAGCTGCTGGTGATTCCAGATACAAGCACGATTATGGTCTCCCTGCCAAAACAATAACACATATTCTAGTCAGAGGTAACAGCCAAAGATCTGACGGCTTGCTTGAACACATATGTATTGTCTCAGGAGCGTCTAGAAGACAAGAGAAGTTCAATGTAACTGTTTAGAAGACAAGAGAAGTTCAATGTAACTGTTTTCTTCACTATGACTAGAAAGGAAGCATTTTGTGAATTTATTATGACTTGACTCCCAGTGTTATGGACCAGAGAAGTGCTTCTATCACTAATAGCAGGGCGGAAATGCAGAATCCCAGGCCTTAGCCCAAACCTAGTACATTTTCGCACTGAAAAAAATGACAGAAAGCAAATAATGGTAGCGCATAGTGCGGCTTGAGAACTTGCTGTGGTCAGCACTGGGGTTGCCTAGAAGGTAGGACCAGCAGACCTGGCTTTTGCATTTCTGTCTGTGTGCCCCTTCTCTTTAGGCCTCACTCTCTTTGTCTTTAAAATGAGAAGGCTAATATCTGACTTTGGCTTGGGGTCGCACTGAGGGTCGAATGAGATGCTGCACCAGAAAATGTTCTATAAAGGCCACATACTTTCCAAACATGGAGTGATAAAAATTATAGTTACTCACATCCATTTAAAGTGGAATTGGGTTTTTTTGACTTGTGAAATGAGTCACTGAGCCATTCTAAGACAATCGTGAAGAGAAACGTGACAGGCAAGAGACCAGCATAGAATGTTGATTGTAAAATTAGTCTCTTAGAGGCACCAATGGAGGGAGCTAGCAGTGATTTTTAAGCTGAGTTAGTCATTAACGTAGGGACAACACAACAGATCAATTGCATCATACCCCACATACTGCCTGAGAAGAGCTTGCCATTCTCTTAAGTGCATCCATGTTTGGGCACCACGGGCAAAGCACTAGACAAGAGCAGTTGCTGTGTGAATGGAGTGTTTCTTGCCTCTGTGGTCTTCGAAATAAAACCACGATAAGAGATTTACTTTGCTTTCTTCTCCCATGTTTCAAGAATTTCCCACAGAGGCGTTCCATTTAGAATTTGAACTTGGCAAACTTTAGAGGAGCCAGTGATCTCATCTTAACACTGTGAACTCAAAACACGAAGAAGTTTTGGAGTATGTCAAAGTGGTATGGCACAGTGCTGTCGTAGCTTGTTGAACTTTATAGACAGGATGCAGTTGAAGAGGGATGTTGTGTAAACACTGGGACTTGAGGGAGACTTTAGAAAACCCCTCAGATACTGAAGACTGGGATTCAGGAAACCCTGGGAACTGAAAGATGCTTTGGGAACAGCCTGGATGGGCAAGTGCAGTCCTTGGAGTCAGGTAAACCTAAAGGTCTGCAGCATCAAGGACATGGACGGGTCACAGGCATGACCAGGGCACCCAGCTTAGCTGAGGATACAACTGCCTTCTGACATAGCATTCCTGAGTAATGTGGTCAAAGGTCTCCATCCTTGAAGAGGAAGCGAGGTCCTTCAGATGAGAGTGGTCTGGTAAGAAGGGGTACCAGAATATAACTCGCATAGGTGACATATTATCTAAAATGCTCCTCTGGACTGGGGGAATGGCTCAGTGGTTGAGAGCATGTACTGTTCTTGTAGAAGAACCCAGGTTCAGTTCCTAGAAACCCAGATCTGATGACTCACAACCACCCATAATTCCAGCTACAAAGGGTCTAACACCCTCTTCCGACCTCCAATGGCATCTGCACTCAACATACACAGACATTCACACACACACACGTAATTTAAAAACAATAATAAAAAAAAATCTAAAATGTTCGATAGCGTGAATCCTGAGATCTAGAGTCATGAACTCTGTGATGGGCCATCTCCCTCTTATTTACTCTGGGTCTCAGCTCATTCCTTTTCTTTTTCCTCCATCATCTTTACTTAACCCTTTAAATGCCCAGATGACCTTTTCTTTGTTGTCTAGAGCAGCCCATCCTGTCATTGGGGGTCTCTATCCCCTCTCATCACTTAGCTTTGCTTGACAAACACCAGGTACCCCATCTTGTCCTTTTCAGAACTGGCATTGGCTTAAGGCACAGAATGCACTGGATGCCACCTGTCCAGAGAGATGTGATCTGTGCTCGCCTGCTCCAGAGTTATTAACTAGGGTCTCCAATGTGTCTTTTCTAATGGGAATCCTTCCCACCTGTTAAGATAAATCAACAGAGTTTGAAAAACTTCCTTCAGTGGAAGGCATAACAAACATATTGATTGGAAAAAATGGAAAGAAAGCTTGTGTTTGAGCTTCTCTGTAGTGTGTGTTTGGAAAGGGGAAATGAGAGAGTAGCAAGCATGGGGCCTTTTCCCTTTGGTATCATTCATTTGCTCTATCACCCTGTTCTGACTCTTTTGCTTCCAATTTCTCTACCACTTGCCATAGTTCTAAAAGTGGTCAAGAAACAAAGGTACTATTTCTACAAACCAGAGAACAGAACACTGGCTATTCTCTCCCTGTTGTGGTACAAGGCAAAGAGTTGCATTCTCAGGTAAGGGAGACTGGGGGAGGGAACACCTCCCCTTTGGAAGATTTCCAGGGTCTTAATTAGAAAAAGAAGATTTTCAGCCTAGAAAGGTCGTAACCAGATTTGATCTTCAAGCGATGACAATTAACTGACTTCTCTTTAGTTTTTTCAAAACAGGATATTGCTGGTCAGGTGTGCAGCTCTTGTGGTATCGTTGGGTGTTCTCCCTAACTCGGTGCTGCCTTGAGCTTTAGGCTCACACTCAAGCAATAGCTGAGTCTTATTCTTGCCTCTGATTGGGTTTCCTACGCTATATGGTCCATATGATGACCTGAAAACTAATGTAGCCTGGGCAATGGACTGCAGACAGAGACTTTGTTGATCATTAAACAAATCCCAGGGAAAATTGTACGCAGATCCACAAATGGTACCTTCTTTCTTATGGAGCTTCTTTTGATTTTTGAAATTCAGTTCCTCTTCCTTCTTTCACTTCCCATTACAAAGTGCTGACTTAGCTTCAAAATTTCCTTTGGTGATCTTTTTGCCCTACTTGGAACTTCTATAGAGATTTTTCTCTTTTTTTTTCCTTCCTGTTATTTTCATTTTTGAGCATTTATGGGGTATTTGATGTCAGTGCCAAAGAGCCCAGACCATAAGTTTAATCTTCATTGGGGGACTCTTTAAGACTGCCAGCAGAGAATTCTGTGGTTTGTAAAATTCCAGTTGGTAAGAGAGTTTCTTCCCCTACTTTGTTTCTATTGTGGCCTTTTCCTCGCCTCCATCTTCTGCATTATGAATGTTAAGACTCGAAGGGAATGGAAGTAGCTCCTTACTGCCAAAACCTGTGGCCCCTGCTTTCTAGAAAAACCACAGAGCTGTAGTGCCATTCTCACGAGCCACTCTCCCTTTGCAGACTCTCCCCCCTTGACAGAAAAGTCTCTGAGCCTGTGTGTTACCTTTTAACTTTTCTCTATTTCACTTGTAAATGTCAAGATCTATGGTTTGAGTTTCACAATAAAGGAGGCTACCATTGCTGGCTCTCATGTCTCTATCTGCCTTCTTCCCAGCTCAAAGAACAGGTTCAGCAAGGAGGCCTGTCCCTTTTCCTTGCTCTGCTCTCATCTCTACCAGCACCTGGGGCCATGAGCAATTGTCAAGGATAGATGCATTGGTGATTGGGTGGGTTGTGTGACTCTGCCTTTTGTTGGCTTAGATCCAGAAGTCTATTGATAAGAGATCATGGTGGCTAATTTTATCTGTTCACTAGTCCACATGATGCCCAGATGCTTGATAATTGATAATATAATACCATTTATTTCCTCATCCTCCTAAATTAATCTCAAGATAAACTACAAGTATACAGAGGTTCCCCTGGGGCTCCATCAACTGTCAGCAGACCTTTAGACTTTGCCAGCCTTTGTAGTTGCACGAACCAATTTTTCTCTCTTCAGATGCCTCAACTCCTTTTCTCTGCTGCCTTTCTGGAGACCTCTAACATGCTAGGCACTTTTAGGTTGGAGAGATGGCTCCTTTATATAAGTGTTTTCCATGCAAGACTGAGGACCACCGGAGTTAAGATTCCCAGAACCCTTGCAAAAGCCAAGTGGGTGTGGCAGCTTGCCTTTAAATTGAGCATCAGGGAGACAGGTGCAGGGTTCCCTGGCCCAAGCCGTCCTCTGAGACTATCTGAAATGCCAAGCTCCAAGTTTAGTAAGTGACCTTTCTTCAATATATAAGGTGAAGAATGACCAAAAAGGACTCTTGGCATTGACCTTGGGCTACCTCCACAAGCATACACACATGCATGCACATCCACACATGGTTGTGTCCACATCCATGAGAACATGCATATGTACTACACATACATGCACACACTCCCAAATGTTTTAGAAAATTACTAGTCGCCAATACATTATAGCTGAAGTTCTCACACTGTACATTAGACTCCCATTGTGCCTGAGATTATTCTACTTTAGAATTTTTTTTAATCTTACACATCTAGAACTTTGAACCCTATAGTTTTATAAAAACTAAAATAGTTAACATTCATTCAGTTTACTTTGTGTGTGTGCCTGTGTGTGTGTGTGTATTGTGTGTGTGTGTGAAACAGTCTGTATAGCTCAAGCTTTGAACTCCTGATTCTTCTTGAGTGAGAATTGTAGGCATGTGTCATTAGGCCTATCCACAAGTCATTCTTCTAAATGAAATCTAAGGGAGTGGGGGGAAGTGGAAAAAGGGAGGGCAGGGTCTCTGGAAACCTGAGGTAACATTATCATCTAATGAAAGATTTTGTCCTTTCCACTTATCAGGCTTGGATTCATTGCTTTCTGGGCCAATTACAATTCGTTGAGCAGCAGGGTTCGAAGAGCTCCAGCTTGCTGGCTGGAGGTTTGCAGACTTGTCAGTCTAATTCCAGTCCACTTAATGATAAAAGTTACCTGGGTGTCATGTGTGTACCTATGTCCCAGCTATTTGAAGAGCCAAGGCAGCAGGATTGCTTGAGTCCAGGGGGTGAAAGCTAGCCTGGACAATGAAATGAGACCTCAACTCAAAATATATTTGTGTGCATGTCCAAAAATGTGTGTATTCACGTGTGTGCATGTACATGTGTTTATGCATGTGTGTGATTGCTGGGCGGGCTTAAGGCTGTTAGGTTTCTGACTTTGTTTCTCCATGAACCACCTCTTTGCTGTCTTCCTATGTTGGTTCATATCCTAGGCAACTGTCCCATTGTCTAGATGATGGGAGAGGCAAGAACATTTTTCCCAAGGGCCCTCAACAGATCTCCCCCCATCTACTCAGAACTCCATCCCATGCCCTCTCCTAACAGTTACTGACAAAGAAATTTCAGCTGTCACAGTTTGCTAGACAAAGTCTTGGGAAACTACCACCAAATTTAGCACCACGAGTCTAGTTTTGTGTGACCAAGAAGTTAAAGTGCTTTTATATTCTTAAACCACCATAGAAAGTAAACAATAAGAACCCATAGAGAATACAAGGACCAGTGTAGCTGAAAATCTTGGAACATTTACTACACTAGAGACTAGCAGGCCAAGCACAACGAGGGCCATTCTGTCAAACACAAGATCTTTAGATACAATTCCTAAAACTCTAGGTTTCTAGAGGGATGTACTGGCTGGTTTTGTGTGCCAACTTGACACAGGCTGGAGTTATCACAGAGAAGGGAGCTTCAGTTGGGGAAGTGCCTCTAAGAGACCCAGCTGTGGGGCATTTTCTCAATTAGTGGTCAAGGGGGTAGGGCCCCTTGTGGGTGGTGCCATCCCTGGGCTGGAAGTCTTGGGTTCTAGAAGAGAGCAGGTTGAGCAAGCTAGGAGAAGCAAGCCAGGAAGGAACATCCCTCCGTGGCCTCTGCATCAGCTCCAGCGTCTTGACCTGCTTGAGTTCCAGTCCTGACTTTGTTTGGTGATAAACAACAATGTGGAAGTAAGCTGAATAAACTCTTTCCTCCCCAACTTGCTCCTTGGTCATGATATTTGTGCAGGAATAGAAATCCAGACTAAGACAAATTGGTACCAGGAGTAGGGTATTCCTGTGACAACCTGACAATGTTTTGAGGAGGACTGTGAAAGGACTTTGGAACTTTGAACTAGAAGAGCCAATGGTTGTTAAGAACTCTGTGGGGTGTTCTGTAGCAGTTTGGAAGATCATGTTGAGAACAGTACAGAGATGGAGGCCTGGCTTGTGAAATTTCAGAGGGAAGATTAAAGACTCTTATCAGGGCCATGTTGTTTTAATTGTGAAGATTCTGTGGTTTTGATTAGCTGAGGCTGAAGTATCAGGTGTGATTAACAAGATACCAGAACTACTAAAGAGAAAACTTTACATTACTGAGACTATTGATGCTGGTTAGCTGGAGCTAAGAAATTACCAGTGATTAAGAAGAAACCAGCATCACTGAGGTGACATCTTCTGAAAAGTGTTTTCTGAGAGCACAAAGAAGTTGTGTTCCAGAGATAGCCAAGGTTGTACCTTGTGCTGCAGCAGGACTTGGTAATGTGTAACAATGCTTCCAATTTAATGTGCATCACCATGCTCCTTTGAGCATGCCTGAGCATTCCAGCGAGTGCAGTGGGCAGCTAAGAATACCCAAGAAGGCAAGCTCCCAACTGTCTTTGACTGTGCTGGTCTTTGAACATTGTTTGAGAGTCTGAAAGGGTTTGTGTTGGGGGCTAGAATTCACAAGCAAGAAGAGTTGAATACAAGCAACATCCATTTTAAGAAAGAAAGCCTGCTATTGACTTTGGTATATCATTTCATATTTTGCAGAGCTATAAATTCTCAAAGCCAAGACAGGACATCACCTCTCTCTCTCCACCCCAACCCCTCTTTGCTGGCAGAACAGTGAACCAGGCTGTTCTGCCTCAAAGTTCAGAGCTGAAATTTCCCCTGTATCTGCTTCACACGCTACGCTTTTCCTTGCCCTCTCACTGGACTTTCAAGCTAGCAGGAAATATTAGACATTTTAAAAGGACTAGTTAAGCAAAGCAGTGTCTAGTTGTTCACACATTCATCCAGCAGGTAGCGTATTTGCTTTGCTAGTATGTACCAAACTGTTTTCAGGCTGAAATGCCTCAAGAACAAAGCAGCTAATGATCCATTCTCAAAAGATTCATGTTCTAGCTGGCTGGAAATACAATTTTGAAATTTCAGTGTCTGTGTGTCAAGAAAAGCTACAAGGCTGGTGAAGAGAGCCAAGGATATAAAATTAGATAGAAAAGATGTCTGAGATCCACAGGGAACTCCATGCAGCCAGGGAGATGACGTAAAAACTGTAAAAGGAGCCAGCTAGCCAGCTGGGGCAAATGTAGGAGAGGGAGGGGCTTTGTAAGCAGAGAAGACCTTGAAAGACGAGAAAACTTATGAGTACACCAGACAAAATGGAGGGTGGCCAGCCTCTAGATTTCCTTAAAGGGAAGCCATTGTTGATTCTGAAAAAAAGTAATTTTGATGGATTGATGAAGAGAAGGGACCCATCTAAAGTGTGTTCAGGGAATGAATTCTCATGTAAACAAAGCTCTGAATAGCATATTGCCTCAGATTGTTGCTTTGGTTTTAGTCTTCTACACCTCTTTTGTAATACTGAAAGTTGTGTCTACAATATGAAGTTACAGTTACAGAAGAGAGTCTTCAACAGTGTTGCCATGTATCCCTCCTGTAACCTAAGATTTTAGAGGAAAATTGTGTTAACAAGTTACAAATTTCATGCTGTGACAAAGGCAAAAGTATCAGTAGGCCAATAAGAAGAAACTTATTTCTGATTAATTATTCAAGTGAAATCACTCAGGAAAGCCATGGAATCGGAGGCCCTGAGTTCTTTCTTGCTCTGTCTTCTCAGCTCTTGGCTTCCATCTTGTGGTCTAAGATGAAGGCTTTGGCTTCCACTGTGGTCTTCACAGGGACAAGCAGGAAAAGAAAGAGGGAGAAGGCTAGTGTCCAGACTTACCTTTTTTTTTTTAACTTTTTATTGACTTTTTTCTAAATTCACATCATGCACCCCAATCCCATTCATCTCCCAGTCCATTAATATCCTCCCTCTTCTCTTCCAACTCTACCTCTAAAGTAAAATAAACAATAACAATAACAGCAACATCTTGCTGTGGATGCTACAGTGTGTCACAATGTGTCCCACACACAGTGCACCCTTTTTCCCAACAGCTTTGCTTGTAAATGTTCACTGCAGTGAGTCATTAGTCCTTGGAGGCCTCTGGCTTCTGTTACATTGTAGCCTTATCTTTTTAAGGGCATGAATAGTAAACTGCACATTCTTGTTCCTTCTCTCCTCTCTTCCTTCTCATTGGTCAGAATCTAATCATATAGCTTCATCTATCTGTAAAGGTGACTAAGGAATGTCCTTTGGATTACACAGTTCAGTGTCTAGCTATTTTTTTTTTCTAAAAGGGAACCAAAAGAATAGATGTTGTATTGACAATTATCAATGTCTGCCACCAGGATCCTTTGAAAGTAACTGAGCTATGACTATGGAAAAAATGTATTTCTTTATAGTTACCTTGAACATAATTATACTTAAACAGAAAATAAAACTATATTAGGAATTCCACATCAGGGGAGGCTGGCTATTTTCTGTGAGGTGAGCAGGGAGGATAGTACCTATAGCCTGATGGCAGACACTAAGATGATGGATACACCTTAAGGTGTTAGATAAAGAAGATCAGACAGGACTCATCTGTGGAAAGAAATTCTTAATATCAGGGCAAAAATCAATGAAATAGAAATGGGGAAAAGACAATAAAAAAATCAATAAAACAGATAATTTATTCTTTAAAGAGTAAAGTAAATAAAATAAAGTAAAAAAAAAAAATAAAGTAAAAACTGATAATCCAAGTTAAACCAAAAGAAACAGAGAAGATCCTAATTAATAATATTTGAGATAAAGAGAGAGACATTACAGTAGATACCAATAAAATTTAGAAAACTCTAAGGATAAACCTTAAAAGCTTGTATTAAAAGAAATGGATAAACTTTTTTGTTATACATGATATACCTAAAGTAAACCAAGATGAGATAAACAATTTAAATAGAGTTATAACAAGAAATAATATTGAAGCTATAATGAAAACTCTGTCAGTGAACAAAAGTCCTGGTGGCTCCAGGTGGAGATTTACAGCTGAGTTCTGTCAGTTCTCCAAGAAATCAAGAAACCAAAGCAAGACTGTCCTGGAACTAACTCACTCTGTAGACTAGACTGGCCTTGAACTCAGAGACCTGTGAGCCTCTGCTTCCTGAGTGCTGGGATTAAAGGTGTGTGCCACCACTGCTCCACTAGCTAGTTACTGCCTCTTTAATTCACAACATGGAGCAGGAGTGTTTCCAAACTCTCTGAGCTAAGCTTTGAGAAAACAAAAGTCCCAGTAAAAAAGGCTGTAGATCTGCACAGAGTTCTCAAGAGAAGAAACAGACATGGCTAATTAACCTTTTAAAAAGTTATCCATAAGGAAAATGCGAGTTAAAACTACTTTGAGATTCCAGCTCACCCATGTCAGGGAGAGTATCATCATCAGAATTTTTATATTACCTTACAAAAATGAATGACTTTAAATGTGTGTCACTGTGATAGACCTGCCTTACGTTCGATTTAAATAAATTACATAATATTTTAAATATTTTATAAAAAGATACTGTATCTATTCCTTGAACAATTTTCTATATAAGGGGTCATATTCCAGATGCTTCTAAAACGTGTTGGAGAAATGTTTTGTAAAATTTCTAAAAATAAAAAATAAATAAATTTTGGAAAAAAAAAGAGATCAGAAGACAGCAAATGCTGGACAGAATATGGGCACGGAGGGGCCTCTCTTTACTCACTGTTGTTGAGAGTGTGAACAGGTGCAGGCACGGTGGAAATCAGTGTGGAGGCCTCTCAGAACTACAGCAGAACTATGATACGACCCAGCCATACCAGAACTGGGCAAAGGAAGTCTACATCCCCTTTGAGAGATACCTCTTCATCCATGTTCGTTTCTTCTCTATTCACCATAGCTAGGAAATGAATAAGCCTAGATGTCCATGAATTGATGACCAGATAACAAAATGTGGTACATATGCACAACGGGGTTTTGAAAGTTGCAGGTAAATGGCTAGAATTGAAAAATGTTATACCTTGTTAGGTAACCTAGGCCCTGTAAGACAAACATCACATGTTCTCTTTCATTAGATTCTAGCTTCAACAGTTTACATTTGTACGTTTAACTTGGAATATCAGTAGAGGCAAGAAAGCTAGAGGGGGCCCTTAGAGGAATACCTTAAGACACTGGCAAGAGTAACAATGCTATAAATGTACATGGGGAAAATACTGGTAATATAAAGGTTTAAGTAGGGTTAGGGGTAGGGTGGTGGAGAGGGGTGGGTTAACCAAAATAAAGGGTGTATTTTGAAATATCCACCCATAAATGTATTACTTTGTAAGTCACTGAAAAATACATTTAAAAA
>NW_022196896.1:87176035-87190134 GCF_008632895.1 Mastomys coucha
AAGAAAGAAAAGAAAAGAAAGAAGAAAATCCTAGTACTAGATATGGGTTTCCTCCTTATGAACTGCTTGATCAGGGGACCTCAGATGGAGGGACCTCTCCATATTTCTCTTGGTTGCCCATGAGAACTAAATAAGAAGAAGCTATTGTTGAAGATAACCACACATTTTGGTATCTTTACGACACAGAGAAATACATCTGGACTGAGCTGGACGCTTCCTCCCTGCTAGATCGGAAGGGCTTATCCAGGCTGCTGGATAAGAAAGTCATTGACACACTTACGCAACTGTGAATGCTGCTATCTATAATATCAACCTGCCGGGCAAGATGTTCCCATAGACGCAACAGTGGAATGAATGACTCTTACAGGGGTAACCAATTACTTTCCGGTTGGATTTGAGGCCTGCTCTACACAGAGGAACTCCATGCCTAGTGCTGTAAACCTATGGCTGAGGGTTTGAATAAATAAAATCTGAAAATTTATACACTGCAATACTGACTACTTAGCCAAGATCTAATTCTTTATGTAAATTAAGCATGCAAAACCCATTGCATTTGCTAACACAACTTTTCTTTCATCTTTAATAATAAATGATAAAGTTATATGAATATCAAAGAACTGTCTTAAAATAAGAATATGATTTATTAGTAAAAGTTTTATTTACTTATATACTCGTGGTTGAATAAAAATCTCTCAGGGGTCTCAAACAGAAGAAGACTAAGAAGTCTAAAAAATATCTGGGGGTGAGGGGCAGCGATTGACCCTCTTAATAAGCTGGACCTGAGCTGGAAGCGTCCTCCTGATAGCCTGCTTCCATGGTGTTGGAAGGTATTGTTCAGGTTTCTGGGAGAATTGTCATCAACAAGTCTTACCAGCTGTTCGTGGATCTGTTCATATAACTTTTAGGGGAGTAACCAATCACCATCCGTTTGGATTTGAGGCCTGCTCCGCAGGAAGCCTTCACGGTGGTGGCTGATACTGTCAATCTGGATCAAAAGCCCCTTGCCAGGGAGGTTCCAGGCTCCAGTGGAGAGAAGCGGCGCTACTCTTTTTCTGAAGGAGCGTGATGTACTGTACCTGTTCAATTGCATTCTACATAGGTTTGTTCACACCTGTAGATGAACACTGCTTTCAGCTTCGGTCGGAGACGCTTCTCTTTGCAGTGGGCAGCGGTTACTGCAGAGATACAGAACTGGCTAAAGAGATGAGAGTAAGAGGCTGTGGAGTACTCATTCCTAAATGGAACATGTGTACCACAACCTCCAGGGTTCAAGGAACATCCTGGGAAACGAGGCAGAAAGAACGTGGGAGCCTGAGGAAGTGGAGGGTGCGGTCGATCACACGCTGTCATCTCTGGGCACATTAGCTGCTACACTGAGCTTTCAGAAGCTCTCTGTACTGACACAATACCAGTGCAAGATAGGGCCCATCAACATTCCACTGTGGAGTGAGGAGGGCCTCAGGAGGCCCTGCTCCTCTCTGAGGATTTCCTGGTAGTTAATGGTTCCTGGGGGAAGAAAAGGCATTGTCTTCCTTCCTTCCTTCGTTTCTTTGTTTGTTTGTTTGTTTGTTTGTTTCTTTCTTTCTTTCTTTCCTCCCTCCCTCCCTCCCTCCCTCCCTCCCTCCCTCCCTTCTTTCTTTCTTTCTTTCTTTCTTTCTTTCTTTCTTTCCATATTTTCTTTATTTACATTTCAAATGTTATTCCCTCCCCTCTCCCCCTGCTCACCAACCCACACTCTCCGGCTTCCTGGCCCTGGCATTCCTTCACAGAAGCCTTCACAGGAACAAGGGGAGAGGCATTTTCTTGATGCAGTGTACAGCCATGTTCTTACAACAGTTCCTCCATGAAGCTCCTGTAAGGAGCCCTAAGTAAATTCATTGATTTACACTAAAAAACAAACAAACAAACAAAAAAGACATGAAAGTTGAGAAGCATGCTTAGATGGGAAGAGGAAAGGGACTGGGGAATGGCTGAAGGACCAAAGAGGATAATGAGGAGTAAATATGATAAAATATATGTATACATGAAAATGTTATGGTGATGCCCACTCATATGTACAATTAATATATGCTAGGAATTTTTTAATCAATGTTATTTACTACCATAAAAATACCCTGGTTTACAAATCTAGTCTATTACACTGGCCATTTCTTTAACATATATTAGGTATACATAATAAGGGATTCATTATGACTACATATATATGTTTATGTATATATACACATATATATGTAGATACATATATGTATTTTATCATTTATATCATTGACCAGTTGATTCAATTCAAAGCATGGTAAAAAAAAGTAGTTTCCAATTTTTAGCCAAAAGGTAACTGTCTTGGAGGGTTCAAATGAGGGAACATTTATCTGTCTGTAGAGCTAGTGTGCATTCTGAAACCATCTTCTCTTGGCAATTTCTTTCTTTTTCTTTTTCTTTTTTTTTTTTCTGGTAAATTTCATATCACCATAGAGTTGTCTACTGACCTTCAAATACAGGTCCTGGAGGAGAAACAAAATTTAATTTGCTTGTAGCAGCATTTAAAATGAACCAGACACCCAACAACATAGTCTGACATAGCATGCAAGAAATTTAATATAAGGAACTAGCGTATATAATTTCTATGAAGTTGTCATGGTCATGAATACTAGGATCCTTTTTGTCTTTAAATTTGTATTTCTTTAATGGTATCATTGGTAAGGTAAAAGACATTCCCCTACACTGGGGCATAGAGCCTTCTCAGGACCAAGGGCCTCTCCTCCCATTGATGTCCAACAAGGCCATCCTCTGCTACATGTGCAGCTGGAGCCATGGGTCCCTCCATGTGTACTCTTTGGTTGGTGGTTTAGTCCCTGGGAGTTCCAGGGGTACTGATTGGTTCATATTGTTGTTCCTTCTTTGGGGCTGCAAGCTCCTTCAGCTCCTTTGGTCCTTTCTCTAGCTCCTCCATTGAGGACCCTGTGCTCAGTCTAATGATTGGCTGAGAGCATCCACCTCTGTATTTGTCAGGCACTGGCATAATAAAGCCCGCAGTGTACAGCAGAGGCGGCTGCCCTTGGTCTCTTGGTGGTATACATCTTTGGGTTTGGACGCATGGCTCCACTACTGAACTACTTGATTTGAAGTGTCTCACTGACTTCAGCCATTTTACGATCTTGTTCACAACAAAAAAGCTGACAGACAGGCTTGAGGAAAGCCAGCAAGGGCTTAAGAGAGCTGGAGTGGTGTGTGTTTTCACATCAGAAACTCAGCAGGGTTTCTGCTGCTCAAAATAGCATTCTGTTGTATTGCTGTATTTTAGAGAGAGGGAGAGGAGAGGACACACACACACACACACACACACACACACACACACACACAGAGAGAGAGAGAAAGGAAGGTAGAGAGAGATCATGATTTTTTGGTAGCTAAAGGAAAGATGATCACCCACAGAGGTTAGTCATCTTGTACGCAGTTGCTCAGTTGGCCTGGCTCCCGCCTATTATTTTTCCCACCAGATTGCCTTCCTCAGGATTTCTCCACCAAACAGTTGACTCTAGAGGAAATATTCAAGTAGAATGGTAAGATTCAGGGCCAGTCTCTGGGAAAGTCTCCTTGGTTCCGATGGAGGAAATAGCGATTTGTTTGCACAGAGCACCTGCCTTGAGGATGTCATTCAATACTGTTGCTTAGTTAAATTCACCCACAGACCACTGGGGCATGGAGGCCTTTAGAAAGGACTGTCTAGACAAGTGGTTCTTCACTGGGGTTGCCTAAAATCATCAGATCATCAGAGAACACAGATATTTACATTACAATTCATAAGAGTAACAGAATTATGAAGTTGGATTGAAATAATTTTATGGTTGGAGGTCACCAGAACATGAAGGTTGTAGGTTGTAGAGCCACTGCTCCAGACTAAAAGTTCCTAAATGATGAAAGTTTTAGAATTTTCCTCACAGGAAGTGTTCCATAATTTCCATGGGAGCTTTTCTCATGGGTGGTGGGGCTGGAGATGGGATCCAACGCTCTCTCTCCCCTGGGATCTAACGTCCTTAGTTCCAGTTCCTGGCTCCTCTCTCAGAGCCTGGCCTCTGACTCTCATTTTACTCCTGAGGACATGTGAGAACTTGTCTTCATTGTCCCTAGTAGATTATTAAGAAAAAAAAAATGTTGATGGTGAATGTTTGGTTCCTTGCCATGCTGAAACTCCTTTTTACTTTGCCTAAATCTATGTAAATGAAAATAACTTGCCTCTGGGATTTTGAAGGCATATCTTGCTAGTGTGATTGGGGTGGGGGGGTGACGGGGACATGTTTTTTTTTTTCCTTTCCCTTTTAAAAAGTGTGTCTTTTTTTTTTTTTTTTTTAAATGTAAATGCATCTTGTGTTTGCACACCATATGCTTGCAGAGACCATAAGAAATCCCAGACTCCCTGGTGATGTAGTTACAGGCCGCTCACAGCTGCCTGAAGGGATAGGTACAAAGAAGCGAACTGACTTTCTCTTAACCACTGAGCAATCTATTCAGTCCCCATTTCTTGTAGAAATGGAGTTTTAAAAAAATTCTATTTGCTTCAATCTTTGTTTTAATTGCTTGTCATTATTTGCATTTTAAATAGACATGTGCATGTGTATCTACGCACAAGAGTACACGTAATTCCGTTCCCCTCAACACTGGCGTGTTAGTGAGCTACGGAGTGCTTTTCAAATTCCTTTCTCATCACCATCAAGACCTAGCCGGTCCCTAGAGGAGAGCGCCCCCTGCTGTTAGCCCTCATTAACACAGGTTTTTTTTCCCATTTTAAATTGTTTTGTTTCATTAACTGAAATGCTACCAGTTATTTCCTCAGTTAGTTTAGTAGTTATTTTTTTCTTTAAAACATAAAGAAATAAAATTCTGGTTTGGGGAACAGCATTTTAAGAGCTTAGAAGCTGTCACTAGACTCTTAACACAGTGTGCAAAAAAATTAAATAAGTCTTTTTAGATTGACCAGAGATGTGAGGTAATAGGATATGTCACAGCATCAAACTTGGAAAAGCATATGCAGACAGGCATGTACAGAGAGCCACTCTCTGTGCAGAAAGTCCTGAGCAGGAACCCAAGGGAGGTAGTTTTAAAACTTATTAGGTACAAATACAACCCCAGGCAACCAACCTGACCTTTCAAAACGCAAAGTTGGAAGAGTGACAACTCTTGCCCTTTAGACATATCCGCTGTGCCGTTACAGCCATCGAGACAGCGTGCTTTGGCAAAATAACAGACAAATAGACGAACAAAGCAGAAGAGAGACGAAGCCATGCAACTATAAAAGCCAGGCAAAGATCGTATAGGAGAAAAACCGAGCCGACCTCGACTGTGGGGAAGGCTTTCCAGCTACAACAGCAAAGGTCAGAAGAGAGATGAAGCCACACAACTATAAAGCCAGGCAAAGATCATATAGGAGAAAAACCGAGCCAACCTCGACTGTGGGGAGGGCTTTCCAGCTACAACAGCAAAGGTCTGCGAGCAAATAAGAGTCTGGATTTGGTAGACTGAGGAGGACCGACCAAGGAGGCAGGCTCCTCCAATCTTACTTCGTATGTCATCTCTTGGCTTCCCAGGCTTCCCAGGCTTCCCAGACTCCCAAGGTGTAGCCCAGGGTGGAAAGCGGTGAGAGAATACATAAAGGAAGGAGACAAGCACATTGAAAGCTCAGATCGTCTAAACTTCAGAAGATGGATTCTAAAGACAGAGAGGGTTTCATGGGAGAGAGCCCTCAGTGGGTGCCTGATCTTCGAGTCCACATGGCTAGTCCCTTGTAAGGTTTCTGTGAGCCTGGAGCACGGTGGGAACTCCTTGCCGCCTGTCTCACCTAGCTCTTCCTGCCACCTCACAGAGCAGAGTTTGCATTTCCCTCCCTCCCTGAAGGGCTCACAGGACCCCACTGCTCTGTGAAGTTACAACTCCTTTCCATTCTAGGAAAAGCTTTAAAATCTGTGGTCTTGAGGACTGAGGAAGGAAAGGAAGCAGTGTCCGGCTTGAGCAGAACACAGCAGGCTTAATGAACCCTGGGGGACCCTCGGCAGGAGAAGGGGGAAGAGACCAGAGCAGGAAAAAAAAGAGTCTGGATTTGATGAAAAAAAAAAAAAAAAACGTGGTGCAAGCTATGCCAGGAGAGTAAGGAGAGAAGCTGCTGAATTATGTGCAGATAATGCGCCTGATAAAGGGCTGTTGCCCAAAGTATGACAGCAACAGCTACTCCCAAATTCAACAGTGAGAAAACATACCACCCAAATAAAAGTCTGGTAAAGCTCCTGAGCTGATATTTCACTAAAGGAGAAACGCAGGTGACAGGTCACATCTGGGCAGCTGCTCAGTATCATGCCCGTGAGGAATTGCTCCTGAAAATGGATGCCCAGCCTGTGTAACAGCTATTGGAGAGTTCAAAATGCAAATTACCCCCTCAACACCCAGTACTGGCCAGTATGTGAAACAGCAGGGAATGCAGTCATTGCCGACAGCATTTAAAAAACAAAAACAAAAACAAAAACAAAAAAACCCAAAAGGTTATCGTCTTGTTGGAACTGAGCCAAACAATTTCTTATAAAACTCAACATTGTCTTATTATACAAGCCAGACGGTCATAGTCTTTATTATATGCAGCCACAAGAATCAAAAATTCATGTCTCTACAAAAATCCATACACTGATACTTACAGCAGTTTTTGTTCACGATAGACAGAACTTAAGAGAGAAAGATGTCCTCTAGTAGGGGAACGGACAATAACAACTACAGTAGATCCAGACACAGCACCGAAAAGATGGTGGAGGGATGGCCCAGTGGTTGAAGCACTTGCCATGCAAGCTTGGGGGGAGTTTAGATTCCCAGAACTGGTGTAAATGCTGGGTGGTACTGGTAGCCTGTCTGCAACTCCAGCCTCAGAAGGCAGAGACTGGAGATCCCCTAAGCAAGCTAGTCAGGGAGACTCTCCTGTCTGCCAGTTCTAGGTTTGATGGAGAGATCCTGACTCGAGGTGGGTGAAGACTGATGAAGGAAAATTTTCTATGTCAATCTTGCACATCCAGCCTTACACACGTGTACTCACACACAGGCAGCCATCTATTCTCAGGTGCATTTAAATGTGCCATGTACACAGAGAAGAAATACCAAGTTATCAAAACAAAAGGAAAATGAAAAAAAAATTAGAAATATTAAAAATGAATACTACTAAGTAAAAAAATCTACTTGTCTGTATGATTATAACTGTGACATTCTAAAAGAGAGGGAAAAAAATCCTATGGAGACAGTTTTTTTTTAAAAAAAAAAAAAAATAAGTGGTTTCCAGGGAGACCGGGAAGGGAGAAATGAGTAGGGAAGATAGAGAATGTTTTTAGAGCATGGAAACTCTTCTGTGTGACAGACAGTAGCAGCTGGTGCACATTATCATTTTTTTGTTTTTTTGTTTTTTTTGTTTTTCCCAGATGTATAGACTGTAACACCAAGAATGAGGCTTCAGTAACAGCGAGCTTTGAGTGATGGCGACGTGTCACTGTAGCTTCATGGATTATAACAAATGTCCCACTCTCCTGCAGAATGGTGATGGAAGCAGAGGTTGTGTGTGGGTAGGAACGGAGTGTGGCAACTCTCTATGCTTTCTCTTCAGGTTTATCAGACTGGTTCAAATGATTATTTATTAATAAAATAAAAATTTGGACCATCAAGGACTTTTTAAAGGATTTTCACAGTTGACTATGAATTAGATTGGGCACAGTTGACTTTTCTCAAGCAAAGTATGACTATCAAGAGAAAGGAGGAAGGTGGACCTGTAGTAGCGTCAAAATTGGGGAAGAAACAAAGTGTAGGTGGTATGACGGTCATGTGTGTCAAGGTGTATGATGGTCAAATATGGTCAATAATCTTTGTCAATTTAAAAGGAGTGCTCAAGTGCACCAGTTGACTTTATGTGCCAATATGAGTGAGCTAAGAGATACCCAGAGGGCTGGTAAACTATTTTAGGGTATGTGTGTGAGGGTGTTTCCAGGGAACAGTAGTGTTCTGATGGGTGGGCAGAGTAAAGATCTGTTTCCTCGTGTGGCAAGCATCATCTAGGCTTTTGGGCGACCAGTAGAACATCAACTAAGGTGGAGGAAGGGTTTCTCCTGCCCTCAGACACCTGTATGCTCTCAACTGTTGGATCGTGGACTTGGATAGGGACTTATATGGATAGTTATTTTAATGGCTCTCAAGTCTTCGGGTTTGTGTTAGAGCCATCAGCTGTCCTCATCCTCCTTGGATGCAGATGTCACACTGTGGCGCTTTTCAGCTTTCATTGTTTGCACAAGCCAAGCCCTTATAAGTGTCTGTCTGTCTATCTATCTATCTATCTATCTATCTATCTATCTATCTATCTATCATCTATCTATCTATCAATATCTATCATCTGTTTTCTATTATCTATCCATCCATCCATCCATCTATCCATCCATCCATCCATCCACCTACCAAATCTACCCATCTATCTACTCTTCCTATTGGTTATGTCTTTTTAAAGAGCCCTGACTAATATACTAGACTTAGTCCTATAGTAGTGTGAGTGTTGTACCAAAGGCAGGGGCCTGTTGTTGAGGCCTGGGTCTCTCTCTCTCCTCAGAGCTGACCAGTTGCTGCACTGAGTGTTAGTTAAAAAAGGAGGCAATGTATACATGAGTTATTTTATTGTAGGAAGGAGAAAATACGCTGGTCGAGTAGAGAGAAAGAAAGGAGAGGAAGAAAGCAAGAAAGAGAACAAAGAGCGAGAGAAGAGAGAGAGCAAGAAAGGGAGAGCAGAGAGAAGACAAAGAGCAAGAGAGCAAGAGAGAGAGTGAGAGGAAGTGTAAGAGAGTGAGAGTGAGAGATTGAGAGAGGGAAGAGCAAGAGAGAGAGGAGGGGGCAAACCGTGCCTTTTATTGTATGGGGCGTGGCATGTCTGGCTTGTGGTCAGATGACTGGGTGTAGGGTCCAGCAAATGCTGGGAGCTTGGGGCATTGTCTGCCTGAGAGAGCACACATCTCCTGCAGGGACAGCTGTGAGGGGTTTGGGCTGAAATCTGGGCCATCGTCTCAGGAGCTATCACCAAAGCCTATCATCGTCCCTTGTGAACAAATTTATTCTGCTCAATGGGTGCTCCAGAGTTCTAAGGTGGCAGCTCTACTGGACCACGACAGTGTCAGAACAGCTCACTGCCCCACATGTGAGGGCAGTATTATGCTAATTTGTGTCTTCTTTCTTCTCTTTTTTCTTTAGAGATTTATTTTTATTTAATGTGTATGGGTATTTTGCATTCATGTACTGAGATTCACTGCATACATGCCTGGTGTCTGTGGAAGCCAGAAGAGAGCACCAGATTGCTTGGAACTGGAGTGATGGATATTGTATGCCATTATGTAGGTACTGGGAATGCAACCTAGATCCTCTTCAAGGGCAGCAAATACTCTTTTAAAATAAATTAATATTTTTTATTTCATGTGAATAGATGTTTTGCAAGCATGTCTGTGCACCAAGTGGATGTAACACACATGAAGGCCAGAAGGGTGCATCAGAGCCTCTGGAACTGGAGTTAAAGCAGTTGTTAGTTGACATGTGGGTGCTTGGAATTAAACCTTGGCCATCTGGAAGATCAGTCAGTGCTCTTTACTGCTGGCCATCTCCTCACCACCTTACCTCTTTGAGGCAGGGTCTCATGCATTCCAGACTAGCCTTGAATTTGCTGTGTAGCCTAGGAGACCTTGAACTTCTGATCCTTATGCCTCCATGTTCTGGGATTACAGACATGTATCACTACTGATTTATGTGGTGGGAGAGAACTAAGCAGGCATCCTGAATGCTGGGCAAACACTTGATAAAGAGCTACATCTTACTCCTATTTTACTTTATAATAAAATCATTAACACATGTGATTTTGCATCTTTTAAAATACTCCATTTCTTATTTATTACTAATTATATTATTATTATTAAATTATTGTTAATCTCTCATGAGAGGTGGTCTCAAAAAAAAGCTATGTTGCTGAGGCTAGCCTCCAGCTCCTGATTCTCCTCTTTGTCTTCCATGTTGGGGCAATGTGCTCCACACAGCACCCAGCTCCCTTCTTTCTTTTTCTTTTTTTTCTTTTCTTTTTTTTTTTTTTGTTTGTTTTTTCGAGACAGGGTTTCTCTGAGTAGCCCTGACTGTCCTGGAACTCACTTTGTAGATCAGGCTGGCCTCGAACTCAGAAATCCACCTGCCTCTGCCTCCCAAGTGCTGGGATTAAAGGCGCGTGCCACCACCGCCGGCTTTAGTTTTCTTCATAGGAATGTCATTATTTACATAGATAGATCTTATGTACATTTGTACATTTTACTGTTTTCATCCAAAAACGTTTCACAGAAATCCCCCATGTCAAACAGATGTTACCTTTTAGTCCCAGCTCTGACATTTATTAATTATGTGACTTTGGGCAGATGACGTAACTTTTCTGGCACAAGCTCTCCACCTAATCATAAAGTCAAGAATTTCTCATGGGACAATTGTGAGAACAAATTGATATCACATGTATAAATCTCTAAAACCACGAACCCAGCAAATAATAGGTCCTAATCAAGAGTTTCCTAATCCTACAACCACTGCAGGGAAAGCAAACCCTTTCTTTCTCTTCTGGCAGTTGTGACCTCTAGTCATAACAACTGAAGTCTGGGCATCTACTGAGGGGCTGTAAGATGCCATAGATGGAGCTCTGGTTGGGAATCTGACCCCATCTGTTTCTGACTCTGTTACCTCGGATGAGTTTCTTTACACGTGCTTCAGTTGCTTCAGCTTCAGAATGGGAATAGTCACAGTATGTGGTAAAACGCCTACTGTGGTGCAAGTAAAATTATGGGTGTGATTCCTGATGAACTGAAGATACCCAATAGGAGCAAGAGCAGAGTGAAGGGCAAAGGCTTTGTCTCATAAGTACTGGAATTACAGGCATGCATCACCATGCTTGGTTATTGTCTTACTTAGGGTTTTACTGCTGTGAACAGGCACCATGACCAAGGCAACTCTTATAGGGACAACATTTAATTGACTTACAGGTTCGGAGGTTCGGTCCATTATCATCAAGGAGGGAACATGGCAGCATCCAGGCATGATACAGGAGAAGCTGAGAGTTCTACATCTTCATCTGAGGACTGCTAGCAGAATACTGGCTTCCAGGCAGCTAGGAGTAGGGTTTTAAAGCCCATGCCCACAGTGACACACTTACTCCAACAAGGCCACACCCCCAAATAGTGCCACTCCCTGGGCCAAGCATATACAAACCATCCCAGAGGTGTAGTCCATTCTCTGTCTGGGGAATGATAACATACTCTAAAGCATTGCTCTGAGAGCAAAACATGGCGACAGGCGAGTGGAGGTGGTGGTTAGGAAGTGTGGGGAGGTTGCTTCCATCTCCCAGTTTTGTAGTCCAACCTGAAGGACACACGTGCTTTATTGACTGTTCTAGGACTCTAACCTCCCTTCGAATCTCTCTCAATTCCAAACCTGGTCCTGCCAATGAACTCTCAGAATCCAAATCTTCCATAGGTGGGCATGCCAACATCTTACTTGTCCAATCCCCGTCTCTGGTCATGGCAGAGCCTAGAGGGAGCTGGGGTCATGTTTTAATCTCCTCCACTGATATCTTGCTCTGCATCTTCCCTGTGTGTGTGTAGGGGGGCATATTTTATTTAAAGTTACAAGTAACTCCTGCTCTCACTCCACCTGAAGGACAAGGTGTAGTTATAGACACACGGCAGGGCAGCTACACAGCATGCTAGCCGTCAGAGGACATGAGAACAGGATGGGAGGAGACTGTGTCAGCTTCCCTATCCTCCCCAGGATTTTGCAATCCTCCAAAGCTATCTCAGCTTCCTTCTCAAATCTCTGAGTGGATGCTCCTGCACTTCCTCCCAGAGAGAAGAGAGAAAAAACCATGCAGCTTTGCAGGTCATCGGCTCCTTCAAGACTGACACAGAAATTTTAAGAAAGTAGTTAAGGTGTAGCTTTCTTTCATCAGACAATCTGTCTATCTTCTAGTGGACACCTGGCCTCCGATGAGAATACAGAATTCACTTTCCTTGCTTCTGGGGGCTGTGACTAATTTAAAAAAAAAAATCCATTCCTCATACTGCACCTCGCATGTGTTGCGTGAATTCCTGAGGAGTTGCTTCATCTCTCCCCAGGAGGGGAACACAAGCATTTGTACAGCTGTGCGGTTGAGGACCATAGTATGATTCAGCAGTGCCCCCCTGTGGTCGTATTTGGTAACTATCGAAGGCTCAGAGATGAGAAGGAATTGAAATTTCATAGCAGGAAAACCTTAGAAATATGTCTTTCTTAACTTTTAAATACACAATAAGATAACATACTTTAAACAAGTGTATTTTTTTGCAGAGAACTAATTTCAAAATCTCAAACATGTCTACTTTCTAAAAGCAAGCCAGCTGAACAAATACACATGTTATTTTTCTGTATTTTCAGCTGTAGAAATCACTGGAATGGTCCATTTGAGACACACATCTGTCCATTTTCATTTAAGGAATACGACCCTAGGAAGTAAAGCCCAGTTATAAACTTTTCTTAAAGAAGATTCAGACATGCAATTGATTAACTTATTGAAAAACTAACTACTTGCTGAATGCAAAGCGATCCTGTATTCTTCCACAGATATTCTATTTTGATATCCCCATCTATAATATGTGTGCTTGTAAAAGGAATTAGTCATATTCACTACAAATAGGTCAGATACCCCATCTTCTCCATCAGACATGCTGGAAAACTGAGAGTTACCCTGTAGGAATGAACAGGCCTCATATACCTACAACGCAAACATTTGGTGCTTTATTCTAATGTGATACTGTTTTTTACCTTTGTTACCTAAAATGGACATACCAGGGTTGTTAATATCAATTCTCGTAAAAAATAATGGGTTGAAACGATGATGACAAATAGGATTCCTTCATATAAACATCGTTCTTTTAAAATTAGCCAACAATGAAGGGTCATTGCTGGGACTCAGTCGCCAAGCAACGGTCTGTGAGAGGAATCTGGTTTGACATTTTCACGTCAAGTTGTATTTTATTAGGAAACCTCCTGAGCACTAGGTGAAATAAGAATCACATTCAAGGGATGGAGAGACAGCTTGGCTATAAGGAGCACTTGCTGCTCTGGCAGAAGGCCTGGCTTCCATTCCTAACGCCCACATAGTGGCTCACAACCCAGCTCTAGGGGACCCCCTTCTGGCCTTAGTGGGTACTGCATATGTGGTACAGATACATGTGAGTAGACAAACGCTCGTACACATAAGATAAAAATAAAATATTTTAAAAAGATCACATTCATGATTACAGCAAAACTTCTGGTTTTACATAATCAGGGCAGAACTCAGTAGAATGAACTACGGTTAAGACGCGCCATTTTTTTTTTTTCAAGAGGCCTGTATAATGGAACAAGTCTAGGCAGGCTTTCTTGAACTCAAGTCCTCGCTCCTTGTTATTTTCTGAGCCTCAGTTTTTCTTCTTGATAGACAGAACTGGCATGAGGATTAGGCAATGGATGTTCCACGGTTAACACAGTACGTGGAAACGTACTGACAAGCAGCCGTGTCTATGACTGCGCCATGTCCTTCTGGTGCAGTGAGAGGACTTTAATCAGCATGTGCCTTCTCTGTGGCAGGAGCTATTGATTTTGAATTGATGGAAACTCTAACATTTAAGTCCGGGATTTAGATTTCTCTCCTTGTTTCATTCTGGTCTTGCACTGTAAGCTGAGTGGGGACTTTGTACAATTTTAAACCTCTTTACACTGCACTTTCCAGGGATAATAGGGGTATCTATCTCATCAGGTTCTATGGAGGCTTAAGGGTCCTCTGCATGCAAAGTGTTTAGAGTGGCAGGGACTGAGTCCTCTGTAAATACCTGCTGCTGAGAGTTGAAGTTGGACTCCATCCAGCAACTAGGAAATAATTCAGCTCCGTTATATTGTTGTAAGATTTGGGGAACCGAGTCTTACGTCCAGGATGTCATCCCACTTACAAAAACACAGAGGTGGAGAATGATGCACTTAGCATGAGATTTTTTTTCTATTTTTTTAAGTAGATGTTTTCT
>NW_022196896.1:87190256-87203250 GCF_008632895.1 Mastomys coucha
AAAGATAGAAAAGAAAAAGAAAAAAGAAAAAAAAAGAAAAAAAACTAAAAAATAAAATAAAATAAAAAAAATAAGAAAACCAAAAAATAAAACAAACCCCTACTCACCATCCCACCCCCTCCTGCTTATTGGCCCTGGCATTCCCCTACACTGGGGCATAGAACCTTCACAGGACCAAGGGCCTCTCCTCCCACTGATGACCCTCTAGGCCCTTCCTCTACTATACACATGCTGCTGGAGCCATGAGTCCCCCCGTGTGTACTCTTTGGTTGGAGTTTTAGTCCCTGGGAGTTCTGAGGGTACTAGTTAGTTCATATTATTGTTCATACTAAGGGGCTGTAAACCCTTCAGCTCCTTGGGTCCTTTCTCTATCTAGCTCCTTCATTGGGGACCCTGTATTCAGTCCAATGGATGACTGTGAGCCTCTACTTCTGTATTAGTCGGGTACTGTCAGAGCCTCTCAGGAGACAGCTATATCAGGCTCCTGTCATCCAGCACTTGCTGGTATCCACAGTAGTGTCTGGATTTGATGATTGAATATGGGAAGGATTCCCAGGTGGAGCAGTCTCTGAATGTTCCTTTAGTCTCTGCTCCATAGTTTCTACAACTCCTTCCATGGGTATTTTGTACCCCCTTTTAAGAAGAAACCAAGTATCCACACTTTGGCTTTCCTTTTTCTTGAGTTTCTTGTGGTTTGTGGTTCATCTAGCATTCAGGCAAAAGCAACCCCCGAGGAACAAAAGCATATACTTTTTATACTCTCCCAGAACATAGGTTTACAGCACGAGTTGGTTCTCTCTCATTGGTGGAGCTGTTGTTCTGTTTCCATTGACCTCTGTGCCCCAGGTAAGGAGGAGATACCAATTGCACATAAGAGGGGTGGGGGTGGGGGATCCACCCCTTACTGGGGACATTTCCTGGAACCAGGTATTACTCTCTGCAGTTAGGGCATCTTCTGGGGATGGATGTTTGCTTGGCAAACCCTTCTGAAGCTCTGTCTTTAGGCTTAATGGACATTCCTTGCTCCTTGGTATTTTTATGAAGTGTCCCTGTTTGCTCAATTCTTACAATATCTGTTAGAAGCAAGCTCTTCAAAGTCAATTGGATTATTTTGCCTATATGTGGTAGCAGCCAGTACTGCTTCATGGGACCCAAAGCTAAGGCATTTACATAATTTGAATTTTTGCAGGAGTCCAATTAAGTAAAACTCACCAGCAATATGACCCGAACATCAAGAGACAGTGCATCAAGGTCTCTCCTATATGTCTTTGTCCAACAGTCATAACTGATTCTCATAATCAGAAACAGGGCAAACCAAAGTTGGGAGACATTGTACAAAATAATAGATCAATGTTTTTCAAAAGTGTTACGTTCATTTTGAAAGACTGAGAAACTGTCATAGATTGAAGGATGTTAAGGGGGATGGGATGCGACAACCAATAAATAGCTCATCGCCGTATGAGCCTGTACTTGGGTGTTGGAGGCAGGAGAGTCAGGAATTTAAGTAGAAGGAAAAGCTCTCAAGTGTAGACCATGTTTAAAAAGATGGCACCCCAGCAAAGCCTTGGAACTTCAGAAAGCAAACAACCCCACCAGTGGGGCTTCGGCTACCCACAGCATTCTGCCTTAGATACTGAGGCCATTAAGCCTTTAGCAATTTAGTCTAGATATCTTTTGAGTTTTTTTTTAATTAGTTTTTTGGTTTTGCATTCTTTTCCTGAGGCGGGAATATGAAAGCACAGGTCCAGGAGAGCAATCAGCTACAGTCCAAGGAATGTGATAGGAAAGGGGCAGCCAGGCAGTCTTTAATTCCCCCGGAGCAAACAAAACAAAACAAAACGAAACGAAATGAAACAAAACAAAAACCTCACAACTGCTTAGGGCCTTTGCTCTGCTGTGTTCTCCACTGCTCTTTGGAGTTTTCCTGTTTACATGGCTAACTAAATAGGTACCTTTAACAAGCGAACTGCAAATGAAGGGCTTGTGTGTTAGGGTTGGGTTCTGGTCCCAAAAGACCCAGATGTCTCTGTAAAAAAAAAGAAAAAAAAACACCTTTGTTGGGGTAACAGTGCCTAGGAGGGCTGTAATCAAAGGTTGTATCCTCCCTTAGGCCGTTTTCATGTCTTACTCTTTCCCTACGGGTTGAATTTATTGGGCTTTTCCATTATCTTTTCACACAGTAGTCGTGCTTGTACCGCATCATCCAGAGCTGAAGATCAAGGTGAGAACTCATCAGAACACAGAGCTCCGGAAGGGACACAGCCTGTGCCTAACCTCCCTGGGGGCGAGGCTTCAAAGGGAAGCAGCCTGGAGAACTAACGCTGCTGCTGTTCTACCCGCTGAGCTCCCGCTGGTGGAAGAAATGGGAAGCGCAGCCTGAGGGTCACTCTTTCAAAGCAGAGGAGGCTGGGCAGAGCCCTTCCCAGGAAACCCTTCACTTCTTGTTGAAGAGGAGGTAAGAGGATACCTGGACCTTCTGACAGTCAAACGATGTGAGCTAATTGCAGGTTCCCATTTTCTCATCCTCCAGTTTGAACGATGAAGTGACTTAGGAGAGCTTCCGTTACCACCCCTGACTTAGCTTAGTTGAAAAGGTTCATTCTGTAGCATACCACAGTGAGGGGGTTGTTTAAGGTTTTGAGGCAGGATCTTGCTATGTATCCCAGGCGGGCCTGGAGCTCATTGTGCAGCCCAGTCTGTCCTCAAGCACATGATCCTCCCGCCTCAGTTTCAGGACTGCCGAGATTATAGATATGTGCCACTATGCCAGCTCTAGACTGAGTTTTCATACAGTACCCGGGTCTTGAACTTTGACTTCTGTGCCAGTGTTCAGCTAAAGAGCTCACCTCAGGTGTAAACTAAAATAAATCCTTTTCTCCCTGATTGCTTTTCCTCACGGTGTTTATCACAACAACTGGACTCTAAGGGCCCCATACACTCGCATGCTACCCAGAAGTATATGCAGGCAAAACATCCATATCCATTAGAAAAGAATAAGAAAGAAAGAGAGAAAGAGAGAAAGAGAAAGAACAGAAGAAACAAAACTGCCTACATTTGGGCAATTTGAATTGATTTTATCTGTTGAATTTTCTTTGATAAGCCACTAAATTAGATATATTGTATCTACATATGTATGCATGTATGTTCATGGTCCCTGGCTTGTCTCTGATTTATCTTGGTTACACCTTTCTGTTAACACTCTGTCAGCCTCACAATGCCAGATTTTGCCTCCAGACCAGTTTGAATGGCTTGGAAACTCTCTGGTTTTGGGGGGCCACTGAAGTTCATCTGTAGGACAGTATGTTTTCAGTCCTTCTGTGCTGGTCATTTTCTTACTTCTGTTTCTGAGTTTTCCATTTCTCTGCAAATTTTATGTGTCCTATAAAATTGGCAACGTCTAACATATTTTTAAGTTATGTGGTATTTTTTTGGTGTTGCATTTTCTTTAAAATTAAAATAAGACTCATTAATATCTGTGCTCCTTTCTTTTCCAATATTGGTACTATGGATTCTCTTTATTGTCATACTAAAAGAATCTCACCCAGATTAGCTATTGAAATAAAGATAGCACTTTTAGCTTGTTATTTAACATTTCTTGATTCTTAATTTAATATTTTTGTTTTACAATATATATTAATTCTTTATTTCTGATTTATAAGGCTTCATTTAGTTATTCTTTTGAATTACTATCAAATCAAGAGATTAATTCATTGGCACTATTTAATTTCATTTGTGCATGCATGTGTGTGGTACATGTATGTGTATATGTGCATACATGTGTGTATATGGTTGTGTGTGCTCTCTCTCTGTATATGGCACATGCATATGTGTATATGCCTGTGTGTATGTACATATGTGTGTACATGGGTATGTGCACTCTCTCTGTGTATAATGCATGTATGTGTGTTTGTGCATGTGTTTATATGTGCATGTGTGTATATTTGTCCATGTTCTGTGTGTGTGTATGGTGCATGTACACATGTAGGACCAGAACAGATGTTAAGTGACTTTCTCTACTAGTCTCCATCCTGCTTCCTTGAGACAGGATCTCTTGTTGAATAGGAAGCTAGCTCTCTTGGTTAGTCTGCTAGCCACAGAGTGCTCCGGATCTGCCTGTCTTTGCTGCACTATGTTGAGGCTACAGGCATGTGCAGCCATGCCTGGAGTTTTATGTATGGATGCAGTCTTATGGCCATGAGAAACCCACAGAAATACTAAGAGCAGGTGGAGGGGCTGGGCACTGAGCCTGGGATCTTCAGACAAACCCCAGACTTCCTGTTAAGCTTGAGGCTGGTAACGAGTCCAATTTTTGCTAAGCTGGTCTTGCAAAGCCTGGTTTCTGCTATCAGTGAGTCTATTTAACATACTTGCTTTATCAAACCCTAAAGTCTTGTGTCCACCGGTGCCTGATTCTGTTCCATTGAACTGTCTGCATGTTTGTTTTCCAGTGTGAGCGAATGATTCTCCCCTTATATTGTGGCAGGCCTAGTATCCATCTTCACTTTCTCCCTCTCTTTTTTATAAAAACACACTGTTCAGAATGAAATTTAGCATCCTTCTGGCAGTCTCCTTGTACTTCCTCTCCCTTCATGCACGTGTCTTGGGAGATTCTGATTCAACACGCCATTTGAGAAAACCACTCATGCCCCCAGCTCACACCCCAACTTAGTTTTGATCACAAACTTAGTAATCCTGTCCTGAACTAATTGGAAGATTTAAACTGGGGAGTTGGGTAATAAAGTGTGACATTAATATTCATGGCTTTATAACTGCACCTGTCAGAAAACTTTTGTTTATATTCATACACCCAAATGGTTTATCAAACTCCAAAACCAAAGATGCTTCTGCGTATCTGTAATTAGAGGAATGAGGAGTGGTTAGCTGTGTCCAAGGTTATTTATAATTGCGTACTTTAGGCAACCTAGCCTCTGAGAGATGGGGCTGTAAGCAAACTTTCAGGGACAATTCTTTCATCCCAGAGCCTTTGCTTCTCTTTTCTTCCCAGCATGTGAAAGAGAGTACTAGCATAGAAGCAGGTCTATCTGAGTTCAAGCGATGATCTCAGCTTATTGTAGAACAACTTGTATGAGACAGGCTCCTGTGTTAATGAAATGGAGATTTTAATAATATCTGTCTGCACAAGTGCTGTTTCTCTTAGCATATCATGTGCAGA
Source organism: Mastomys coucha (assembly GCF_008632895.1). Taxonomy (NCBI): domain Eukaryota; kingdom Metazoa; phylum Chordata; class Mammalia; order Rodentia; family Muridae; genus Mastomys; species Mastomys coucha. Next base: position 87,195,430 of record NW_022196896.1, read on the forward strand.
GGGGTTGTGTACTGTGCACCACGCCATGCAAATGAGTCTTCTGCCGTCCACCAGCCCTTCCATTTGCCTCTAACTAAGGCATTCTGGGATGTCTCACATCTTTCTCACTAAGCTTTTCAGCCAGCTCTGATTTTTCTTGCCATAACTTGAGCCTCAAACAGATATCTATTTACCTTCTCCAATGTCCTTTCTCATGACTCCAGTGTCCTTTCTCATGATGCCCTGCATGGCCTACGAGCTTTTGAGAGAGCCTTGCTTTGATTTTCAAGTGGTTCAGAACTCAAGAACCAGGGGAGCTCTACTTGCATGTGACTTTCTTAAATCACAAGGTCTACCCAAGACATAAAACAACAGTTCAGAAATGAAAGAGGACGTTGATATTTTGAAGCACTCAATAGTTTTGCATCTGTGTCTTAGTCAGGGTTTCTATTCCTGCACAAACATCATGACCAAGAAGCATATTGGGGAGGAAAGGGGTTTATTCAGCTTACTTCTACATGGCTGTTACCACCAAAGGAAGTCAGGACTGGAACTCAAGCAGGTCAGGAAGCAGGAGCTGATGCAGAGGCCATGGAGGGATGTTCCTTACTGCCTTGCTTCTCCTGGCTTGCTCAGCCTGCTCTCTTCTAGAACCCAAGACTTCCAGCCCAGGGATGGCACTACCCACAAGGGGCAATTGAGAAAATGCCCCACAGCTGGATCTCATGGAGGCACTTCCCCAACTGAAGCTCCCTTCTCTGTGATAACTCCAGCCTGTGTCAAGTTGACACACAAAACCAGCCAGTACAATCTGGAAATTTTTTTTTTTAAAGATTTATTTATCTTATGTGTATGAGTACACTGTAGCTGTACAGATGGCTGTGAGCCATCATGTGGTTGCTGGGAATTGAGCTCAACAGGACAGTCCCGCTTGCTCTGCACCGCCCCTCGCTTCAGTGTAATACACTGCAGCTGTCTTCAGTTGTACCAGAAGAGGGCGTCAGATCTCATTACGGATGTTTGTGAGCCACCATGTGGTTACTGGGATCTGAACTCAGGACCTTCAGAAGAGCAGTCAGTGCTCTTACTCGCTGAGCCATCTTGCCAGCCTGCATCTGGAAATTTTTAACTTTTTCTTTTCATGTATATATGGTGTGTGTGTGTGTGTGTGTGTGTGTGTGTGTGTTTGTATGTGTGTTGGGAGGTAGGCTGGAGTTTCAACTTGGAAATCTTTCTTGATTGATCATCTACTTTAGTCTTTTTGAGGCAGGGTCTCTCAGTCAAACCCAGAGCTTGATATTATGGCTAGGCTTGGCAGCCAGAATTTCCCAGAGATCCTTTATCTCTGCTCTCCGAAGCTGGAATTACAACTGGGTTCCCACACCTACTTTGCCACTGCATGGACTCTCGTGATCCAAACTCTGGTTCTTTTGCTTGTGTGGTGAGCATGTGAACTGATGAGCCACCCATCTTCCCATTTCTGGATCCAAATACAGAACTATACCTATTAAATCACATCTTTTACACATAAAAATGCTAATGAATTAATAGGTTATTTATGCTCCCGAGAGTCACAAGTAGCACTGAGTTATACTGACACTCAGTTATATAAGGAGTCAAATTCCTGAGGAGGTTAAGGGGTGAGGAGACTGAACATGGAGGATTTCAGGAGAGAGGGACAAGAAGCCTCAGGTTCCCATGGGAACCTGAGGTGCAGTGGGAACTAACAGCCAAGCGAATGAGAACATTTTCTGGGCATATTCTAAAGTTCATGGTTGGGCTAGAGAGATGGCTCAGTAGTTAAGAGCTCTTTCAGAGTTCCCGAGTTCAATTCCCAGTGGCCATATGGTGGCTCATAGCCATGTGTAATGGGATCCAATGCCCTCTCCTGGAGTGTCTGAAGACAGCTACAATGTATTCATATACAAAAAATAAATTCTTTTTTAAAAAAGCTCATTGTTAGCCAACAGATCATGTCTGCTCTCTGGGTTTAAGGCACTCTGCTCCTGCATGCACAGTGAAGATGCACAAAACTTTAACAACAACAACAACACCCTTCACTGATATTCAATGCATTTTATTCCCACTGAATAATACATGATGCAGAAATACTTTTAAAATTTAGAAAAACACAGAAAATACATTTTTTAAAATGCTAACATTTTAATTATCAATCAAGATTCTGGTATCTAGCCTTTCTGCTATAATTTCTATACATCTTTCTTTCTATATAGTATGTTACTGTTGTTCATATGTATATATGTGTAAACATATGTGTGTTTATGTATGTGTACTTGTGTGCTGTGCACACTTGGAGGGCAGAGGACGATGTCAAACTTTCTCTGTTAAGTCTACCTTGTTTCTTGAGGTGTAATTTCTCAGTTAGGAGCTAGGCTAGCAAGTCTTAGAGACTCCCCTGTCTCAGTCTTCATGGTGATGGTGTTACAGTTAAGCAAGCAAACTTACTTGATTTTTAAAAGTTCCCTTTATTTTCCTCTCCCTCCTGTGTGTGTGTGTGTGTGTATGTGTGTGTATGTGTGTGTGTGTGTGTGTGTGTGTGTGCCTGTGCCTGTGTGTGATAAGACAGTTGATGGGAGTAGATTCTCTCCTACCATGTGGGTCCTGGGATCGATCTCAGGTCACCAGGATTGGGAGCAAGCCACTTTAACACTGGGCTGTCTTGCTGCCTTTGCCTAGCTTTTTCTCTGTGGATATTGGGAACTCAGAAGCTCATGCTGTGCAGCAAATATTCTTACCCACTGAGCCATAGTCCTGGTTACAACTTTAAATATTTCATAAGAAACTTTAAATATTAGGATTACATATATGGCATGCATATCCCTTGCCTTTTCCACTGAGTGTATCCTAAGAGGCTCCTTGACCATTCCATGCAATCTTTGGCTTGAACCTCTGTGCTGGATTCTGTTGGATGTGATTTTTTTTTTCTTTTTTGGTGGCCTTGAAAGGTGAATAGCTATTTTTTTTTCTTTAAAAATAGAAAGCACACTTTCAGTTTATACCAGTAGGTGTCATCCATTCATACAAAGCATAATCTAAAAAGTCTATTGCCATTCAACCTAATGTCTAATTCTAGCCTACATAAGTGCCTTGGGTGGAGGGTGTTTAAGTTTTAGCAGATTTTAGAGCTCCTCCTTCTATGTGCATATGCATGAGTGCACGTGTGTGTGTGTGTGTGTGTGTGTGTGTGTGTGTTGAGGTTGGAGGATGATTTTGGATTTTGGTCTACACATTCTACCTTGTTGAGACAGGGTCTCTTTGTTGTTCATTACTATCTAACCCAGGTTAACGGACATGCAAGCTTCAGGAAATTCTCCCATCTTGCTGTGGGTGTACTGGGAATACAGATGTTCACTAACACACCAGCTTTACGTGGATTTTGGATATCTGAACTCACTCTTCAGGTTTGCATCTCCTCAGCTAGAGAGCAGGGCTACTTTTTTAATGGAATGGAGCTCCTATGTTTGAAGATATCACTTTCGTATCTTCATGATTTGTCAGTTACTAAGGGGAGTTTATTAAAGCCTTACTCTGCACAGCTACCCTAAGAAGATGGTCATGGTTTCCTGCAAGGGGTCACTAGTCTCAATCCTGTCAATGAAAAATGGAAACATAGTAAGATTCTTTAAGATATAAAATAATCATTAAAGTGGATGAAATATTTGAATAGTCACAACTAGTATCACTTAATGATTTTGGAGAACTTTCGTATGGGTCATCCTTTTTCTTACAGGGACCTCTGAGGTCATAGATAAAGTAATTTCTGAGCAGAGAAGTTAGGCTTCTTTTCCAAGAGCATGGAGCTGGTGAAAGATGGAGCTGGGTCTAGAATGTAAGTATCTTGACGTTATTCAAATCTGTATGTATGTATATAATGTCAAAACATGTTATGTTTCAAAGAACGCGTTTAAAATGGATGGTCCAAGCAGGGTGTGGTGATGCATTCCTGTAATCTCATCAGTCAGAAAGCTGAAGCAGGAAGACCAAGAGTTTGAGGCCAACTTAGGCTATGCAAAGCAAACAGCCCACTAAGACAAAAGCCACTAGCGCCACCAGTGCCACCAGCACCACCAGTGCCACCAGCACCACCAGTGCCACTAATGCCACCAGTGCCACCAGTGCCACCAATGCCACCAGTACCACCAGGACCACCAGCAGCACCAGCACCACCAGTGCCACCAGTGCCACCAGCGCCACCAATGCCACCAGTGCCACCAGTGCCACCAGTACCACCAGTGCCACCAGTGCCACCAGTGCCACCAGCACCACCAGTGCCACCAGTGCCACCAGTGCCACCAATGCCACCAATGCCACCAGCACTACAGCACCACCAGTGCCACCAGCGCCACCAATGCCACCAATGTCACCAGTGCCACCAGCACCACCAGTGCCACTAATGCCACCAGTGCCACCAGTGCCACCAGTGCCACCAGTACCACCAGTGCCATGAATGCCACCAGTACCACCAGTGCCACCAGTGCCACCAGCATCAGAAAACATGTAAAAAAATATTCTATGAGATTAATCAGATCTTTGGGTATATTTTATTTGCTATTCGTTATGTAGGCTCACACTGTTTTTTTAAATATATAAATTGAACATTTTAAAAATTGAAATTTTGTTACATAGGTTGAAAAACAGAAGCCATGCAGTTATCTTCCCTGGGGTGGTATACCACTGGGGCTATTGCCAGCATTTTGCCAGGGGCTCCCTCTCCACTTATTTTTATTCTGGGTGTATATCATTGTCTTATCTACTTGGCCATGGCTGCATATGAATTTTTGGGTTCAGTTGTAGTCTCTGGGGAATGATGACGTACTTATTCAAATTGTATCACTATATTTCAGAACACTTAGTGTAGCTTTCCAACTCAGCCAAGGTCACAAGAGAAAGCAGTGGCAATATATAACGACCATTTAATTTCTTAGTTAGTGGCCTCGTCACTTGATTACATAGGAGTATATCAAGTGTGGAGAGAAGAGGGCTGATGCTGGGGTTCTGCAGACCACTGATAGCAACATTCCAGGGGGAAAAGGAATTAGAAGAATTGACCTAGGAGACAAGAAAGAGAGATGGAAAGAAGAAAGAAAGCAGTCCTCTTACACTTGAGCACCACGCAGGGACATCACTGAAGTGTGTAGCTGGTCAGGATGAAGGTTTCCTCCTGAGAATTAGACTTTCAATTGGATCCTACAAGAGACAGCCTGACACAAGTGTTATAACTCTTAGATCTGATAACTCAGTTGGGAGTGGATTGTGCAAATTCAAGGCACCATGAATATCTAAGATAAGCATAAAGCACATCGTCAAAAGATTCAGAGAGCTCAAGGATACTAACTGCCCACAATCCACTGGGTGGGTGAGCTTGGAAAAAGCAGTTTCAAGGAATGGGAGGAGAAAGAAGCAACTGACCTGGATTGAGAGACAAGAATAATAGGAAATGAAGAATAAAAACTATATGGACAGACATCTATTCACTAAGAGAGAAGTAGAAAGCAGGGAACTGGGTTTGCAGGAAGTGTGTGTGTGTGCGTGTGTGCGTGCACGTGCGTGCCTGTGGTTGGGATGATTCTAGCATATTTATAAACAGAAGGGAAGAGAAGTAGGTTAGTGATCTGGCATCAAAGGTAGGAGTAAGGTAGCCAAACTCCCAGAGATGGCAGAGGGAATGGGACGTAGAGGCATGACTCATGGATGCTTTGAATGACATCTAATTAAGATGAAGGTCAGTGTGCCTTAATTAAGGTTCAACTAACGTATTAGTCATATCATCTTATGTCACAACTTACGTTGTTATCTCATTGTTTTAAACCTGGAATGGGATGTATAACTGCTTTTCTTGGTTTTATGGGTTAACGAATAACTTTAAATGAGAAGATGTTTGACTACTAAAATTGAATAATCTTTTATTTGATGCCTAGAGATGGGCAGCTGATGAGGTTAGAGTTGGATAAGTATGAAGAATTATTATATGTACTGACCTAGTTCCTATATGAAATACAAATATACTTTGATCTGTGTTCACATTATCATTTAAAAGAAAAAGAAGTGACTTACTGGTTAAGAGCACGTGTGTGATCCTGCTGGAGTGCAGTTCCCAGCACACACACACGGGTGTCTCACACCCCCTGTAATGACAGCTCGAAGGAATCCAATTCCATCTTCTGGCCTCTGTGGCCACTGCACTCATGCACATACACACACACACACACACAAGCACATGCACGCAAACACACACACACATACACGCACACGCATACGCAGTGACACACACACACACACACACACACACACATGCACATGCACATGCATGCGCACCCACCCACCCAAACACACACACACACATGCACACACACACATGCACACCCATCCACCACACACATACACACCACACACACACACACACACACACACACACACACACACACATGCACACACAAGTGGTTACTGATGAGTATCACTGAAGAATATGCTTCTTTCAAAAGCCAGGAGTTTTCTTTTCTTTTTCCTTTTTTTAAAAAAACTTTTATTGCATTATGATGAGAAAAGTTACATGATTTCAATTTATCTGAATTTGTTAACATTTAAAAATGTATTTTAAATAAACAGAATTAAATCACATTCTTGTTTCCCTTTCGTACCCCAACTCCTCCCAGAGATCCCCCTTCAACACCTACAATATTTTTTTTGTCATGTTCCTTAAAATTTATAAAATATTATAACAATAAAAATAAGTATTATAAAAGTTGTTTGATATAAAACAACAATCAATTTAATAGTCTTATGTAGATGCTCGTCTACAGCAATAGTGAAATACATTTTTCACAATATAAATTTTAAATAACTCCAACCATATTAACTGTATACTCCAAAATAATACATTACTACTAGTATTTTCTTAAATGAACATAAATATATAAAGTCTTTTTGTTTGTTTGTTTTGTATTTAGTAGAGCTTAAAATCTTGGCTCTTATTGTGGTACAAGCCCAAAATAAGAACAATTTTTAGACATTGGGTTTCATTGTAATAAGGCTGTATTTCAATGACCCTCATATCACCAAAGGATTTTACCTTCATCATAGCTAAGCTGAGAGTTGACAGTTCTGCTGCACCAAGAAATGATTTGTAGGCTCGATTTTTGGATACAGACTTCCTGCTATGGTCAAAGCTATTTGACTTGAGTGAATGACTTCATTCTCAGCCCACAGAGAACAGGTTACATTCATTTAAGAAATGGTGTATGTATTAAGATGGTCTATCCATAAAGTCATTCACCAACTGTTTCAATGAACAATGGTTCTGCTTGGAGGGTGGCACAGACATTAGGTGAGGGTAAGAATTTGGTTCATTAGCTGTGATAATTTGGAAAAGCATTCATCTCACAGAAAGAGTAACTTATAAAGTCCTCTTCTTCAAACTTGATACAAGAGTTACAAACATCAAGCAAGCATTCAGTCTCACTCTTTGTTGTTCTCTTAAAGCAACCTCCCTAGTTAATCATCTATGTTTCTTCTGGGTATATCAATACTTTTGAAATATATAAGTGGTTCTGAAAACCACAGTAGAGTGTGTAAACACAAAATAAACAATACTACTAATAGAGAGGCTGAGATAGGAGAAGCAAGATTTCAAGACCCTTATGTTGTACACAGCCAGACACTGTCACAAACATACAAGCTGAAGGTGTATATAGATTGTGCAATATTGGACTTATTTCTCCAATTACCAAATCAGAGAGACTATTGGATGACAATTGACAAATTTCTAATTCCTCATATTATTGGATTTCAATCAATTAGGATATGTTGGTAATATTAATTTTC
>NW_022196896.1:87204860-87213485 GCF_008632895.1 Mastomys coucha
GTGTCAGAACTCCTCAGAGTCAAGCTGTCTCTGTGATCCTGTGATTCTGGGATCCTGTGATCCTGTGTGCCTGGTCCCGCTAGTCCCAGTTATTCCTGGTGTTGGGACAGATGGTGGGTCCTCCTCACCTCTGATCTTGGGCGTGACAGAGTGTCTGGGAGTGGAGCTTCCTCTGGGTGTTGTGAGACTGGCTGCAGAGCTTGCGCCCAGGGTCTGTTCAGGACACCAGCCTAGAGAGACTGGAATGAACCAGCCAGGAGGAATTTTCTTAAAACACATGTCATTCAGTAAAGTTGTGGAGCACCCATGTCCCAGGCACTGTGTCAGACACTGCAGACAGAGCTGTGGAAAAGGCAACTGCATTCCTTGTTGTGAGGTTGCTCACAGTCTGGGACTAGCTACAAGAAAAAAAAAAGTGTGAAGGGAAAATGAAATCTGTCAGAATCAAAATGGAGACACTGTGTCAACCCTCCCCTCCCCCAACCCACACCCCCAAAAATTCAAGTGGAAAGTGCATTCTAAAGGAAGGAGTCCCAAGTATGATTGGCTGATAGAAGCTATTGCAGAGGAATCTTCCAGAACCACAAAGTTGTACAGAGTACCACAGCGTTACACACAAAAAAATACTTGTACAAGCATCCCAGCAACTATCTGTTTTAACCTCAGACTGATGACACTTTCACTATGAATCCTCTGTTTGTTAGTACCTGATTTAATCCTCAAGTTTGTTTTTTAAAACTTCCCACTGCCTCACTGTGTTGGGCGATGCCCCTTGCAATGTTCTACTATTCCCATAGAAATGCCATTATGCTATGGAAGTTTCTCTCTGGATGTTTGTTTGTTTGGTCTTAGGTCGACAACATCAAACAGGCCATCACACTCATATGGTGAGTCTTTAGATGGGGTGGGGTATTAGATCAAATGGATGCAGAAAAACCATTACGTTTGTATCTGCCCTTTTCACTTGCACCCCCCCCCCCATAAAATAAAATAAGGTAGAATTAACAAAAACCATTAAGAAGCTAGTGAATGAAATCACCCAGGCAAGTCTTCCTCCCTTAACTAATGAGTGTGAAAGCCTAGGGTGGAAGAAAATCAGGATTTCTGTGGAAGAAAGAACACTAAGAGAGAGGGTAGGGAGAATAGGGAGAAAAAAAGAGCTCCTGGAAGCAGGTGGAAGTGCCCGCTGGGGAATGTGGAGGAGCCTCACCATCTTTTGTCCTTCTGCAGCATAAGCATTTGGTGCAGGAAGAGGAAAGAGCAAATGCATTGAGAGATGAGGAACAAGAGCGGGAGTTACCCTTGCACGGGGTCATGGGGGATGTTTGAACTTAACCTTAGAGCCATGGGAACTCTGCCTACATTTACAATGTCAGTTGAAGACTCTGAAATGGGAAGAAGAGTGTCTAGAAGCAGAAGAGAGAGAGGCTAGATGTCGATAATGCATTGATCCTGATAAGGGAGGAAGAAAAATGCTTGGGATATAGCTGGGAAAGACAGCGGTTGAGGCTCATTTTGAATCCGTGGCTGGATGGGCATTATTCTCCACAGAGAACGTGTGGGAGGAGACACCATTTTGATTAGTAAGGACAGAGCTCTTTCCATGTCTGCCCTCTTCAAAATGCAAATGCAGCTTAAGGGACTGCTAGGTGCTTTTGGGATAGTTATTTTAACTCCTAGCTTTTCCGTTCTCAGAGCCCTAGTGTCTGAGCTCCTCTGCTCACCCAAATGTTGCTTTCTGACAGCTTTAAGCAAAACAAAATGAGGATATCTGCAGCGCCTTGAGAAAAGCAAGCAGGCTGGCACTGGGTACTGAGCAGCTCAGAAGGCAGGAGACGTAAATGTTACTTTAAGTGTAACAAACTTTCCATTCCCCACCCTCAGCTCTGGTATCTGCACACACAAATCAAAACCTTCTTAAGTCATGGAATTTTTAAGATATGAAAAAAAACAAGCAAATAAAAAGTACTTCCTGGGGGCAGGGGTGAATGGAATTTTTTTTCTCAACTTGTTTTTCAGGCACAAGAAAAGTGATTCTGAATACTTAAAAGCACAAACACTTGTATTCTTTACAGAGATTTTGGGAATCGGGGAAGTTGGCCATAAACATTATTTACATAGATGCTAGCTTTGGTACCAAATGTCCTACATATGGAGGATCATGGCGGTTTAGAAGCAATCAGATTCATATCAAATAAAAACATACATATTCACTTGAACTAAAGTGGAACTAAACTAAAGTGGAACTCAACCATAACTGGTCCAACCTTTTTCCCCTTGAGTTAGAAACACTACACTTACATTTCATTAGAAAAGTCGTTTTCGCATTACAGGAATTCGAAACTTCCTCTTGGGACTATGTACACCCTTCCTCCATGAACACAGAAGGCTGATGGTGTGGTGTGACTGTGAACCCAAGTCCATTGCTTGTGAATGGAAAAAGCCAGTGACTCAAGGATAAGTTATCAGGGCAAGAAGAGAGATTTACTTGGAAAGTTATCAAACCAAAAAAGATAGGGAGGCGGAGGCTGATGCCAGCAAGGCTATCTAGAACAAGATGGCATGTGAGTTATGTAGGGACTTCTGGGGAGGCATCAAGGTAGTTATAAACTTTGGATGCAACACTTCTGCAGTGCGTGGGTTGCTGTTATCTGTGGTCACTGGAAATTCTGGATTCTGTAAATCTGAAGTTACTGGTTAGAAAAGCTTAATGACTCATGCCTTTTTGGTTCCATTTCCCAGAAACAGTTAGTTCTTCACTGAACTACTAACTATACGAAAGTTACCTTTCCCCTCCAAATACAGAGGGAATAGCTTTTACCCTGTAGGGTGGCCTCAGTTTGAAGGGATCATCTTCAGGAATAATGTGTCACCCAGCCATGTTGCTTCCACATGGAAAGATTTCCAAAAGCTCAACTAAGAACAAACTAAGAACAGGGATGATTTAGGACTTTCCTCAGTAAAAACGTGACCAGGAATTTCTAGCCAGCATCAGTGTGTGTGATGGCAGTGTAGAGTGTGGAACCTGCAGTTCCACTGTGCTGGGCTTGACCAGCACCCCTTGTACCTCATGTGACCCTGGGTTAAATACACAACCTCTCCAACTCTCTGTTTCTCATCCATGACCCAGAAAAGACGAGGAGATCTTCTTGGTAGAGTTGTAGGGAGACGCACATTGAAGTAGGAGCGAATACATTAGAAATAGTTCAGGTACTCAGAAGATGCTCATCATCTGGGTCTGCTCTCTCACCTTCCTTATGAACTGTGTCCGGGCTCTAGAATTGGGGCACCATACTTGTGATGTAGGAGCTAGCTCTCTGTACCCAGTAAAGGGAAGGGACCCGCACTACAAAGTGTAAGTCTGTTACACATGCCGCAGTAAGGGCAGGGTAAAAAGGAGGGAATCACAGAAGACCTCAGCTACATCTTAGTGACAGGCCTTGGCACCAATAACTTTTTCTGCTTGGTTAAGGGTGGGAACTTGAGAGTTAGACTCTTCAAATGCCAGCACAGACACTTCCTACAGGGCTTGGACTAGGCCAAGCTCTTAACTTTTCTTTGCTTCATTTTTCCCTATTTGTGAGATGAGGAAAATAGTGGCCCATAATACATAAAGTAAATAACAATATGCAGAAAATAATAGGAATATGTATACACACAAAAAAGTCCATGTAAAACTATTTAAATATAATATTAACTATATTCATAGTATTTGGTATATTTTATACATAGCAAACATGCATTGTTCTACATTGAAGAGTGTGTGTGTGTGTGTGTGTGTGTGTGTGTGTGTGTGTGTGGTATGGTGTGTTGTATGTGGTATATGAACAGGCATTGAGAGGTCAGAAGAGGACACTGGGCATCTTCCTCTATCATTCTTCCTACTGCTCATTGAGACAGGGTCTCTCATGGAACCCGACGCTCACCATTTTGTCTAGGCTGGCTGGAAAGTGAGCTCTGGAGACCCTCCTGTCTACCCTCCTGTGGTGTCCTGTGGTTACAAGCATGCGCAGCCACACACAGGTTTTGCTTGGTTGTTAAGGATTTAAACTCAGGTCCTTATGCTTGATAGCAAGTGCTCTTACCCACTGAGCCATTACCTTTAGATTATATATGTCTATAATTAAGATATATTTCATATAAAATGTAGGTGGCTGTAAATAAATTAATTGCATTATTGCCATTGCTACTGTGTTTTTTTCTCTTTTTGCAGGGACAAAGATTTTTATCAGGTATCTTAGCTTTCTTGCTTTATATAAACCCATACACGTAGACAGACTCTCGAGTTTCTACAGATGGCTGTAACTTAGAGCACAGGGGTTAAGTCGGTTTAAACCTGACCCTATCATTTATAAAATCATAATCTACAACGAATACCATATAAATACTACTTCTCATATTCCTGGAATGCTCCTCTTTCAGATGTTTTAAAATGTCAATTTCTTCAAAAACTTCATTTATTTTCTGTCCTATTTCAAAAGCCTTACATCTCTGGAGCAAATAGCCCCGACAAATGTGGTAAAATATGTCTTATTCATCATTTGTGTTGGATCCTGCAGTCCCCAGTAGCTATTGATCTAGAGATCTGAATGAATGGCTTCTGAAAATGATGGGCTTTGTGTTTCTAACCAGAAAGAGGGCCACATTTTCATCCTGTTTTCATGACCAACAAAAATCTGTGAATTAAGCATCCACCCTACAAACAATAATGTTTTTTACACAGCAATGATATGAATGGTCCGTGAAGTCCCTAGCAGCACCAATGACACATAGATAGCTTGAAAATGAAATCCACCCACCCATCCATCCATCCATCCATCCATCCATCCATCCATCCATCCACTCATTCATACATGTGTCTATCCATTCACACACATCCATCCATCTATTCACACATCCATCCATCTATTAATTAATTAATTAATTAATTAATTCATTCCCACACCCATCCATCTATTCATTCACACACCCATCCATCTATTCATTCACTCACGCATCAATCCATTCATGCAGCACCAGGCACTTGCCATGCAGGAGGCGCTGTGTTAGCTCTCCATGTAGAAGTAGATGGTAAATGTGACACCGCATCAACCTCCACAAACCCACTTCCTCTCCAGAAAACAGAAAACAACTGAGAACATGACTTCACTGACACTTTTGAGCACTGGAGGGGGAGACTGCAGCTTGCTCCTGGTAGACATGAAGCCTTACTTCTGCTGTGCCTTTGTCTTCTGCTTCCTAATCAGACTTTTAACAGGTGAGTGGCCTATCCATAGTTCTTACTGAGGTGTACTTCAAGAGAACATTAGGAAAAATATAAAGTAGGAGAATTAAGTACCAATTGAAAATGTCTTTTATTTTATTTTTAAAAGCACAGACAGTTTCAGAAGCACTGTAGCTCACGGCTCAGGGCGTCATGCCTGGTCAGTGTGGATGGCATCGCTTCTTTTGATACTGTGTTTTAACATGAAGAAGCACATTTCAACAGACCATTAAATTTTTAAATTACTTGCTTGAAGTTACCTGTCAGTGTATAAAGTAGGGGAGCAGCTCACTGTTTTTAGAGAAAGATGAAAGGCAAGATGATTTGTGTCAAAAGAATAGAAAGTGAATAGCCCTGGAAATCCATCTACAGTAGAGAATAAAGTGGACGACTTCCAAAAGGAAAATTTTGGCTTTAATCTTACCTGGATGGTCCTATGTCTTAAACGCACAGTCTGCCATAGGGTTGTTGGTTTTTGTTGTTGTTGTTTTGTTTTATTTTATTTTTTTGTTTCTTTTTGATTGTTTTGCTTTTCAAGACAGAGCCAGGCCAATCCTGCCTGGTCTTGTAAGGTTTTTAGACACTAGATATGAAGGTCATCCCTAAATTAAAAAGGGGGAGTAAATGACTGACAGCATTTACTAGCCCCTCTAGACGTTCTGGAATCTTTGATTCTTTTTCATGGGTGACATTTATCAGACTCTACATGAGAAGTTTAAAGAGGGCCATGTAAGTAATTGCACATGGTCTTTTGCTATTTCTTATTATATGCACTTACATATTGTTCTTGAAATTGAGATAAGTGAAGTGAAACATTAAGTGGTGGGAAAATGTCTTTAATAGGAGAAGCAAAAGCCGACTATTCAGTGGTATAAGCTCATCTGGAAATGCATATTTTCAGTGATAGAAAGAAGGAGACATTACTTTTCTATCCAAAAAGAAGTCAAACCTAAAATTGGATTTATTCAACATTTGATATTGTGCTGTTTCAAAGGCACTCAAATGTTCTTAAGAAGGATGAAGAAAGAGCAAAGAGGGTCATCCCTTGTTGGATTTACCTGGAATAAGTATTAAGAACAGCTCTGGGCCAGATGTGTTTTCAGCTATGTATGCCAGTTTTACACCCCCACCCCCTAAAAGCTTAGTAGAATATATGAAGCAAGAATAGCCATGGCAGTGAAATCCACTCATTTACTCATCCATTCATCTGTTTATTTGCATGCATCACTGTACACTTGCCATACAGGAGATGCTGGGCTGGCTATTGTATGAACCATGGTGAGCAAGACCAGGCTGGCCCACTCTGCTGAGACTAGCTGAGTACTAGTAAAAGAAACATGAATCAAATAATCATATGAATTGATGGAAAGAGAGGGGACCAAGGATCCAGGTCAGACAGGGAGGGTGTGTGTGTGTGTAGCTGGAGCCATACAGACTGTTCTGTGGAAATGGCACTTGAGTTGAAATTTGAAGGACAAATAGGAGTCAGTGGGAAGAACAGTGTTAAGGTAAGAAAGAAAATTCTATGGAAGGTCAATACAAAGGATCTGCAGTTTTCAAGGAAGGTCAGAGGGCTGGACCAGGGCTGATGTGGCTGAGCCCAGGGAGGAAGGGAAGCTGGGGATAATGCCAGATGAGGCTGAGAAAGAAGCCAGTCAGTGGTCAGACTTCTCAGCCCACAGGGTCATGTTAAAGAGTTTGGGTTTTCTTCCAAGAACATTTGTACACGTTATCGCATGGTTGGTTTATAATGCCTCAAAAGTTTTCGGTATCCTAAACCCATTTGGGTAGTTCTGGTAATGGTGCTGTACTCAAAAGACTTGTATGAACACCGGTGCCATTTCTGTCGAGGGATGGATCCAGATAGGATTGTCAAGGGTTGCCAAGCCAAGCTGATCAATAAAGACTTCTGGAATAGTCACCAGAGGTCCTAACTGAGTAAAACCCATGTTAGTTAGTCTCATGACATGAAAAATTGAATTATGTAGAACACCATTTTCCAATGACAGGTATCAAAATGGAAGCACAAGTAGCTACACGGTGGTAATAAACACACTAACAATCATCACACTCAAAGTGGCCCCAGGTTGCATATGCCCAAGAACTCCTAACTTCATAGCTATAAACAGAGTCAAACTCAGGGAAACTAAGCCCTCATGGGTAGCTCTAATACTTTTAATGCTTCCAACTCTTGGTTCTCTCATGCCACAATCATACAGGGATTCTTGCTCTCAGGCAGTGCTGAAAAAGATCCATAAACCAGGAAGGGCCAAATCATCTGTCACACAATACCTAGTGGCAGAGCCATTGGGAGAAGCCCAATGTGTCCAGCTCCACTGAAGATTTGTGAACAGCATAAATCTCAACGGGGTGAGATTCTGACCAACATTGTTAATTAGTTGCTGAATTAAGAAGGGTGATAGTCTTGAACATTCCCAGTCTTCAATGGATCTCAATGTAAAATTTTACAAAAATCTTACTGTTTTAATGATTCTGGAATGGCAGAAGGCTCTTTCTTATAGAAGAATCTGCAGAAGGAAGCTATAAGACAAGAGCCCCTTCCTGGGCAATGCGGGTAGTGTGGGTGACCTGCTGAATTCTAGCTTTAGGAAGTATACTTTGAAAGCAGTGTAGAGAACACAGTCAGTGGCAATGATTGACAACTGGTGAGATATAGTAAATGCTTGTCTCAGGAGTTATTCTCTTAGTGGGCAGGGATGATAAACCTTCGAGTACTCTATCTCGGACAGTGACTGAAGAGTTTCTCTAGAATCCCACCATCTCTGGAGAAATATCCCTTTGGTGTTCTTAGCACCAGATCCTCCCCACAGAGCTCAGAGAGTTCTGGGGAGATGAGCTGACCTCTGGGTTCCTCCCATTGAGCACCTGTTTGTAGAATTCAAGCTGCATTGAAAAACTCTGCATTGCTAACCCTTTCTCTGGATAGATGAATTTAAGCCATTCTCAGCATTGATAAGCCTTGATTTTATTATGCCTCCAACTGTATCTATTTACCTCTTATTTTTCTGTGTTATTTAATCTCCTTTTTTTTCTATATGTTTTATTGGGATAGTAACATTTCCTTTTAATATTGTTTGTTGTCTCTGGTGAATATGAAAGGCTGATGATACTTTAAAAAAAAAAAGATTATTTCTATACTTATGTCTGTACACCACATTCATGCCTGGTGTCCATGGAGGCCAGAGGAGGGTATCAGACTCCTGGAACTGGGGTTAGAGATGGCTATGACCCACCATAAGGGTGTTGAGATTTGAACTCAGATCCTCCAGAAGAGCAACAAGTGCTCTTAGTAATCAAGTCATCTCTCCAAGCCCTGATGACACTTCTTTTTTTTTTTTTTT
>NW_022196896.1:87213526-87218076 GCF_008632895.1 Mastomys coucha
GAAATCCGCCTGCCTCTGCCTCCCAAGTGCTGGGATTAAAGGCATGCGCCACCACCGCCCGGCCTGATGACACTTCTTAATCTATGAAGTTGTTACATTCAGAGGACCACAATTGAATAATTAGTTAAATTTATTCATTGCTGGGAATTGATCCCAGGACCTTATGCCTGCTGAGCACGTTTTCTACAACTGAGCTGCACCTCCAGTCCCATTTATTCATTTTTCATAGAAATAAGCATTGTTGTGCCCTTGTCTGTAAGGCCTAACTCCTGCTTGCCACACTGACATAAAAGCCTTGAAGTGACCTTCTCTCCCCTACTCTTCCAATGACCCCATCATTGGTCCATGCATGGGTTTAGTTGAAATTGTCTCAGGTAAGATCATTGCTGTGTTACCTCCTGAGGTCATTCCTTTCCTGACCCTCTAACACTTTCTTTGTCCTTCCATCACAGAACTGGACTTCAGACACAGCGTTAGTGTGGACTCTGCTCCTGTCTTGTGGCCTCTGTTCTAACCTCACAGCCCTTCTGTTAGTCTCAGCACAGGGGACTATGTCTTTTCCCTCTTAAACTTATTAGGGGGGACACCTTTGTAGCCTAAAGTTACCAGTACCACAGGTAACTTTCCCATGACTAGGAGTTCTGGTCTGTAGTCTGCTCTCCCTGGAGATTTTCACCTATGCTCTGTGCCCTTCTGGATTGCAGATGAAGCACTTCAGGTTAGTCTGAGTCTTGTTTTGTTTTTTAACTTAATAAAAGAAAAGTTCTTCTAGTATTTTGTGAAAAACAATTTTTAGACAAGGTCGTGTGTACCCTACAGACTGGCTTTGAACTTTTGATTCTCCTTCTACCTCTCCCAAGTATGGGATTATAGGCATGGGCCACCACTGGTCTATGTGGCATGCAAGACAAGCCCTCTACCAACTGACAAGCTGCCCTCCTTGTAGAATTCTGTGATCTCGAAAGCCGCTCATTTTAACATTGAAATTCAAGAATTTCATGCTCATGTGGCTCTCTTTCTTATGTATTTTCATGCATTTTGTCTGGGGCCAGACGCTCCTTCTCAGTTTGTGAACTCAAACTTTATTCCTTATTTCCAGTAATTTCTTTTCCTTTCTCTAGTGTTTGATCACATTTTCCTCTCTGTCTCCCCCTCTTTCTAGAAATTTCTATTACTCTTATGTGAAACTTTTCTCACCAGAGTGAACAGAATTCCTTTCATTTTTGTGCTTATTAACTACAGCTTCTTCAGATCTATTAGATCGTTAGGTTTTTGAAGTGATGAGTACCTTACCAGTAACCTGTAGGCACACAGAGGGAAAAAAAAAAACCAACTCTCAGCTTTGTTCACAACACCATCTGTAGCATTTGTTACTTGATGTAAAATCTGCACACCAGCATGTGTGATAGATTGAATGAATATTGTCACTTATGTTACCTTCCTCTTCTAAGATCATCTGATCATTCTGTTTGAGATGTAAAGTGAATTACTGGGTTTTCCAATTAAAAAAAAAAAAACAAAAAAACTTTAAACCACTCATATTTTCTACATAAGTGGGAACCATGTTTTTTTAAACTTTTAATAAATGAGTTACACTTCTAATAAACAAAGTCTGTTAAGTGGTAGTTTTCAGTCATTCTGGGAAGAAGAAAATATTAAATTTGTATAAAAACTCAAAATTGTGTTTTGAAAAGTAGAACATAAGTATGTGCGGACCATGAAACATGGAAGTTGAAGCTGTTGGTCAAGCTATGGTTGGTTTTCACTGGTTTGGTCTGTAAAGTTGTAACAGACAATGTTGTGCAAACCCAAAGAGAGAGTGGGAACTTGGGACTGGGAACCTCTGAGGGCCATGCATGGTAGTATGATGCTATGACTGCATTGCTCAAGTAAAAGTGGAGAAGAGACAGGTTATGACCAAGCAGAGTGATAGACTCAAATGTTTGTGTGCACTTGACCATGGGTGCTGATGAATCAACTCTTTCTGAGTCACGTTGCTGCAGGTAAAGTACTTCCCACAAGCAATCCAAGATTTTTTAGAGGGGGCTGTTTTTACATTTGAGAAATCAGACTTCAACAGCTAATGTTTATACTGTCTCCTTAGAGAATCCATCCATGAAGCAGAAGCAACATAATCACTTTGTACCATCTAAGATTCAAGCAAAAATCCCATAGAAATGTTCCATAGAAAAATCCATAGAAATATATGTGTGTGTGTGTGTGTGTGTCTATATATATATATATATATATATATATATATATATATATATATATATATATATATATATATATATATATATGTATATATATATATATATATATATATATCCATTTTTACAGGAAAACAAATTACTGGACAAGTTCCATGAGAAATTTAGAGCCTGATATCATGAAAGCAGATTACTTTTTCAAGTTTAAATACACAGGGCAGCTTAATACACAATGGTTGATAAATAAATATCTAGATAGCTAATGGTGTTAAACACATGTAATTTCATACTTGTGGAGCAATCTTACTTTCTTTGGTGGGTAATTGTTTTTCATTTGCAGAACACATGCATGGCACCAATGTGAGCACTGAGTATTTGTTGTACTAATACATACACCTTAAAGGAAAAAAAAAGAAGTACTAAAAGGAATTTTCACCTCTAACTTAATGTTTCTTTTCCCATAGCAAATCTTTTCAGATCCTATACTTCAGTGTCTGTAAAGTGGGAGATTTGGATTAGGATATCTGACTGGGAGGCCCATTCAGTAAGTGGACTCTGAGGTCACATTGTCTGATTTAATTTATGGCTAATATTTACTTCTAACTTTATTAACTTGGATAAAGGTTATTGAATACAGCTATTCAAGCCTTAGTTTCCTCAGTTGTAAAACAGGCATTAAGAAATGACCATTCGACTTAAAGGCTAGCTTTGGAAAGCAAGTAATATATTTTTATAAAACATTTAACAATGTACCCTGTATACAGTTAATACAATGGAAGGTCCTGAAAATGATTGGGATTCAAAACTTCAGATGGGCATCAATCAGTTTGAATCTTTGGCTTTGCCTTGTAATGTAAATGCTCCCCGATTTCCAGCAAATAGGACCTCTTTCTTCATTTGTCTTATTTTCTTGGCCCATGCTAAGGGCATGTTGAACCTTCATGGCCTTATCTTCATTTATTTTAAGAGTATATTTGAATTCCTACCATGTTCCAGGTCCCAGGAACAATGCAATTCTTATCCTTGTAGACTTCATGATTAAATGAGGAAGCAAGACAAGAATAATTAGGACCTACTATATATGTTAGAAATATATTGGTTAGATAAAGTGTTGAGAGCATAGAGATAGGAGTCTTTGGGTCTCAGCGACAGCTAAAGGGAAGGCTTGCTACTTAAAACAGTTCTAAAGAATGAAGGAGTATTTCTAATGGGATAAAGGGCTGATTGAACTTTTCAGTTGTGGAAACAGAAGAAGTGCTGTGAAAGCCATACAACTTCAGTATGGCTGGACCAGATGGTCTGTGGATCAGGGAGGGTTTGGTGTCATGCCAAGGAGATAGGCTTTTTACCTTATAAGCAACAGGGGACTAATGAAGACTTTCAAGCTGGGGAATAAAATGCTCTTTAGAAACTCAGTTTTAGAAGCAGATGGAACGAGACAGACTCTCTCTCTCTCTCTCTCTCTCTCTCTCTCTCTCTCTCTCTGTGTGTGTGTGTGTGTGTGTGTGTGTGTGTATGTGTTTTGGAGTGGGGATGAGCAGCTAAGAAGATGCTTCTACAGATGGAAGAAGACACAAATAAGGTCTGAATTGGCAGTGGGAATAGAGAAGAAAGATTAAGTTCAAGAGGTTTCTATAAGCTAGAGTCAACTGAACTTAGTGACTGATTGGATGAAAGAGTCAGAGAGGAGAAGAGATGATGAAGGCTCTGCGTGTCCTGGGCCTGGCCAGTGATGCTCTAAAGATACAGTGTAGGATTTAGTGAGTAAACAGGTTTAAGCTTGGGCATGCTACACTTGATGTGTTGACTGTATCCAGAGAGAGATGCTAAAAGGGATGGGAAGCTGGCCCGGAGGGCTGAGCTGAAGATAAGCATCAATGTAAATGAGTTCACACACAAATGTCCTTGTGTGTGAGCTTAAAGCACTGTGTATGGCAACTGGGAAGTGGAAAGCCATATTTGTATTCATGAATCTCAACACCAATCTCCCCTCCTCTCTGTGGAATAGAGCTGATTTCACTTAATCTCGTGTGATTTCCTTCCTATGATAATTTCAAACCAGTGGCAGTGAGATCACTAACAGAGTAGTTTATTTGCAAATTAATTATGCTGTGAATATTGATTCAAACTTTTATAGCACCTTTGGGGTTTTTCCATTTTCACAAAGAAAATAACTTTTAACTAGTAGAAAATGGAACTTTCATTTTTCTTATTATACATGCTTAGAAAACCAAGTTTTCCCCCCAACCTCTTTCAAAGTTCCTTGGAGAGTAAAATCAGCTGTCATAGTGTGTGTGTGTGTGTGTGTGTGTGTGTGTGTGTGTGTGTGTGTGTGTGTGT
>NW_022196896.1:87218168-87218611 GCF_008632895.1 Mastomys coucha
AGAGAGAGAGAGAGAGAGAGAGAGAGAGAGAGAGAGAGAGTTTTGGTTTGGGGGGTTGTCTCCAGTTTTCCTTACATTTTTGGTTTGCTTTCTCTAAATGACATAGGGTTTATTTTGCTCACCCTTCCTACTATGGAACCCATTCTCTCTTATGAGGTTTGGGGATGCTTTTGAATTATAATGTGAGTGTAGGCACAATATAACAGATAAGAGTCTACTAGCCAGGATTCTAAAGGGTTTGGCTAGTGAACTCATAAGAAATGACAATTTTTATGAAAGATGAAAGAGTGGTAGAAAGTACATTTTTAAAACAATGCTAAAATTCATGAGTAAAAGATCAAATGTAACAAGTCTCTATTACAACCATTTTAACTCTTTTAAAAGTCTTTCATGTCAGCCGGGCTGTGGTGGTGCATGCCTTTAATCCCAGCCCTTGGGAGGCA
>NW_022196896.1:87218621-87245680 GCF_008632895.1 Mastomys coucha
TCTTGAGCAATACTGAACCAACTGAAGCTTATCATTGTTTGACTGCAGAAAATATGTTTAATAAGCACTATCAATAATTGCAAACTCAGGAGATCTTATCTCTCACTCTGAGGCCTTTGTAGAGGTTTGTGGTTAGAAGTCTGAGTTAAAAAGAATAAAATCATATTGCTAGTCTGTTGTATATCCTCTGCACGGTGTGGGGTCTCTACTTGTCTCTTTAAAGCTTTTCTTCAACCAGAGCTAATACAACTGATTGTAGAGTCCTAGCTGGGTAGGTCCTAGTACACTATTGGATACTTAGAAATAAAATACTTTGGATACCAAAAGCATCAATTTGCAAGTAGAGTCTTCTGAATTCTCATGAATTCTTTCTTTGGAGATGGACCTTTCTCAAGAGGTTTTCTTCTTTTTCCCCCTCTTCCTTTTCCTCCTCTTCTTCCTTCTCCTCTGCTCAGCTTCTTGTCTTTTTTCTGTTTGTTGAGATGTCACCCCACTTTGTAATCAAGGCTGGGCTTGAACTCACTATGTAGCCCAGGATGAGATTGATCTTATGGCAATCCTTCTGCTTCAGACACCTACGTGCTGGGATTATAGGATGCATCATCATACTGGCTCCAGAGATCTTAACAGTCTCTAAAATTAGAGACACAAATGGTCTTATCTTAGAAAAAAAGAAAAGAAAATCTAAAAACTCCCATTAATACAAAAGCTCTGATTTTACTTTTGAAAACAGTCTATTGGTAGTACTATGTCATAAAACCCACTATATTTTTAAAAACTATTATAAAAATCACAACAGCAGGTGACACTTTTGAGCCTGGTGAGAAGAATATACCTTCTAAGACATAGTGCTCTGTGTGATTCAGAAAATATTCCTATTGCCTGTTCTCTAAAGTGAATGTCATCTAGATGTGTCTACAGAGGGCAAGTGTACATTGCCATCAAAGCAAATGTTCCACTTAACACTCAGATTTTAAGACACCACAAGGATATAAATGAGCACATTACTATTTGTGCTTTAGCTTAAGTGTTGAAATGTGTATCACTGGTGCTTGTATGAAAAATCACTAACTTGTGGTATTTATAGACAATTGGGTAGATTAGCAGAATGCTTGGTCTGGGGTTCCATGACTTGGTCACACACTGGACAGGTTAGATGATTCTATATTTCAAGAGAGTTAAAGAATCAGAATTAAACCTGTCTGGCCATTAGCAATCATGGAAAGGAAGAAAGGAAGAGAGAGAGAGAAAAAGAAAGAAAGAAAGAAAGAAAGAAAGAAAGAAAGAAAGAAAGAGAGAAACAAAAGACCTATCAATTAGCTTAGCAAACCTTTTGAACCTGGTAGGTATCTACAGGAAAAGAGTATGTATCATTGGCACCCATTTTTCTGTCTTCCCCTGCGCGCTCACGCGTGTGTGTGTGTGTATGTGTGTGTGTATGTGTGTGTGTATGTGTGTGTATGTGTGTGTGTATGTGTGTGTATATGTGTGTATGTGTGTGTATGTGTGTGTGTGTATGTGTGTGCATGTGTGTGTGTATGTGTGTGTATGTGTGTGTGTATGTGTGTGTATGTGTGTGTGTATGTGTGTGTGTGTATGTGTGTGTGTATGTGTGTGTGTGTGTGAATGTTTGGTTGGGTTTGAGACAAGGTTTCTCTCTCTCTGTGTATGTGTGTGTGTGTGTGTGTGTGTTTGATAGGGTTTGAGACAGGATTTTTCTGTGTGTGTGTATGTGTTGTTTGGTAGGGTTTGAGACAGGCTTTCTCTCTGTGAGTGTTTTGTGTGTGTGTGTGTGTGTGTGTGTGTGTGTGTGTTGTGTGTGTGAATGTTTGGTAGGGTTTGAGATAGGGTTTCTCTGTGTGTGTATGGTGTGGTATGTGTCGTGTGTGTGTGTCTGTGTGTGTCTCTATGTGTGTGTATCTGTGTGTGAGTGTGGTGTGTGTGTGTGTGTGTGTGTGTGAATGTATGGTAGGGTTTGAGACAGGGTTTCTCTGTGTGTATATGTGGTATGTGTGTGTGTGTGTGTGTGTGTGTGTGTATTAAAGCCTGTGCATATGTGCATGTTGAGGCTGATGAATGGTGCCTTTCTCTAGTGTCCTTTACTTTTCTTTTCCTGAGACAGCATCTCTTACTGGCTCTGAAGCTCACTGGTTTGGCTAGGGTAGCTGTATTTAGCTATATTGGCTGTCAATGAGTCCCAAGGCTTTCCCTCACCCATTTGCAGAGCTGGGGCTATCCACACAGGCGGGCATCCTCATCTTTGTTTATGGATCCTGGGAATCTGAACTCACGTCTCAGACTTGCATGGAAACTCCCCGGTCATAGCGCACTGCTCTCTCTCTCTCTCTCTCTCTCTCTCTCTCTCTCTCTCTCTCTCTCTCTCTCTCTCTTTATCAATGTGCCAAATTCAGCTAAAGGCAAAGTAAGAAGAATTTGTGATTTGATATTTAGCACATCTGTCCTATAGGTACAAAGTAATTTTGAGGTAAATATTTAACTACCGTGGTTGCAAACATTCAAATTGCAGGTTTACAGTTGCCAAACTTTGTTTTTTCAGACTGAAAGCTTAAAACTTAAACGTAGGGAATGTGGAAACATGAGTCAGTCTTCTCATTAGCACATTCAATAATTCAAAGGTGAGCCAGGACTTGTGTAAGCTGAGAATGGTCATTGACATGAATATTCATGAGTGCCTGATAGATGGCACTCTGGAGGCCACAGTTGATTTTAATACCCTTGGTTCTGAATATAAGAAAAACAGAACCCTTCCTAGCTATCCCATAGCCTTCTGTAGGCAAGAAAGATAGTTGCTCTCATGTTAGCATTTTCCAGACTCCTTGGAATATTCCTTTTAAAAAGCATATCATAGGAAACATGATACCTTTGAAGAGAACTCACCTGACAGTGAAGTTGTGTCTCTCTTGATTGTCTGTGATCTCTTCTAGATGTGTTAACCCACAGAAAGTAAGTGTTGGAAAGAACCTGTGTGTGTGTGTGTGTGTGTGAACACAGAAGTGCATATGTACAGATGTGTATGCATATGTACAGACCAGAAATCAACACCAGGCAACTTTTTTAGTCACTTTTGACCTTGGTTTTGAGACAGGGTCTCTCCCTGAACCCGAGATCACCATTTTGCCTAGGATTTGCCCTGCAAGTCCCTAGGTTCTGCCTGTTTCGATCCTGCAACACCAGGGTTAGCAATGCATACTGCCATGCCAGGCTTTGGGTGTCCAAACCGAAGTCTTCATGCTTGTGCCATAAGCAGCTTACCCACTGAGCCACCTCTGCAGAAAGAACTCTCTAAAGACACTGTTTTCACTTATTTTACAGATGGAAAGAGAGATGTCCACAGGGGTACTCTAGGTAGAGACCTGCAGGCCAGGCCTGGGACAGAACCAGAATTTGCTCTTCAGTTCCTTGAGCAGTACTGCACAGCAGTCCCAAAGCTAATTTCCACCTCTTGCTGGCTCGAGGGTCATAGTGTAGGCAAAGAAACTGCTGGCACACTTTTTATGTGATGTGTGTATACAGAGGTTATAGTTTTGACCCAGAATCTCTTTGTGGTTTGCTTACTGCCATTCTCGAGTCTCTGGGAAATTTTCTCCGAACAATGCTAAAGGAACTGAGAAGCTGTCCACTGATCTTATCTCCTGCAGCAGATAGCAGAGGCAGAGGCTGCAACACAGCAGCACCTTGGCACTCACTGGTGAAAGTCCTCAGCCAGTCCGTCCTTTGCTTGAAGCCAGTGTGCCTGGCGCATGTGGTCTGATGTCACCCCCTTGCTTTTAACTTGCTCCTTTCCCTCTTATGAAAAGAAGTGAAAGCAGCTTTATTTTCTTTCTGCATACTTTTAGGCTGTAAGACAAAACACCCATACGGGGGCGTGAATAAACCATAAATGAACACTCAGAGAGTGAATAACCATCACACGGGCTACCTCACCCCCACAATGACCTCAAGCCAAGGATAAAGTGTTGTTAGCACACAGACACCTTTTCTGCTTTCTATGTTCTTTCCCGATGCAAACTCTCCTCTCCCCTTCAGGCAAGAGCATTTCAGGTGGATGTTGTAGCATCCATTCAGGTATTTGTTGCACCTCTGCTCTCCGTGGTGATGCCATGAATCACAGCGTGTGCGCATGATTCACTATCTTTCTAATGTGTTCTGGGCAGACAGGTGGCTTCTTTGGGCACACGTGTGATTTCTAATTCTGCTGCCTTATGTGTAGTCAGTCTGTAGAGCTGATACAAAGGCATCACTGCTATATCCTGTACTTGCATTGTTTGGAAGGTTAGCCAGTGCTGCCAATTTTAGCCACTCTAGATGGCCGTATGTCTAGCGGTGTATATTTTTAAAAACATTTATTTATGATTGGTTGAGATTCTCGCTTGACTCTTTGCACTGTGCCTGAATTCTGGGTAATTTTTTTAAACTTGGCTATTGGCTAATCAAGTCTTTCAGTTAATCAGTTCTCTCTCTAGCCTTGCCTCATATACTTTTTAAAACCCATTCACTGGACTTTAGTGAGTGCACTTTTTGGGCCAGTTTTCTTTCTTTTTCAAATTAGTTGACTTAATGTTTTCCTTTACCCTGATGACAAGATTGTAAACGTATCTTTCATTTCTCTAAACATAACGAGCACAGTGGTTTCATTTTGGGGCATCTGATAATTCAAAGGCACATGATGCTGGTGTTTGCTTATCTAATCTGACATTTCTGTTGCTACCTTTTGCCCCGCATTCCACTTTTTTTTTCTTTTTCTTTTTAATGCACTTGTCATGATATTTTAAAACACAACTTGTAAAATAGACCCTACATCTTTTCTACCTGGCTTACAATTTTACTTTTAAAGTCTAGGGTAATGTCAGTCCAAGATGACTCTGACTAAAATCCCCTGATTGAGATTTTTCTGGACTACACCTAACATGAAGGTCAGTTTACTCAGGTTGCTCTGTATTCCAGGGATCCTTCCTGCATTCTTTGGAAAGCAGCTGACTGAAGGAAACACCCCTAGCCTTCTTGCTTTGACTTCTCTGGGAGATAAAGCAGAAGAAAAAAGACAGAAAGAAAGAAGAGCAAAAATCCCCACTAAAGTCCTGCTCCTGCTCCTGGAGCTTTGTTTACTTTAAGGTGCATTTTCTAGGTCAATTCTTTAATCCCTGCAACACTACTTTTAGGCATTTTGTTTACTATTTCCTGTTTTATGGTTGAATAAGGTGTATTGACTGATACAATTAGAAGCTGGAACACTTGTATTTATTTTTTATAGCCAAACCTCTAATTTGAGAATATTTGCTAGAAATATGAGAGGAGTACACTAAGGGCTAGAGACACTAAAATAAATATATAAATTGATAAATAAATTCAAAGTGATTCTGATGGAGCTTAAAAGATATTAAGGCACCTAGTATAATGCTGCTGATCTTAATGTAAGCTGGAACCCTTCTTTAAGGAAGTAATATGGTAAGATGCATTTGGGCAAATGCCATAGCGTTTACATAAAAGCAAAGTGACGAGAATAGTCCTGGCACCACCCTCATGCTAATTTTAATAAATCATGGAAAATGAACACTGACGGCTCAAATATACACTCATTAAAATGATCACAACAATAACAGGGCACGAAATAATATGTTTGCTATGCAAAATAATGCCACTAAAATGTTAAAATCAAAAGTACAGAAATATTTTCTGCTTTACTAGGGATGGCTATTTTTTCTTTAAGTTATTTTATATTGTTTGATATTTTTAAGAAAAAAAAAGATTTAGCAACTTAAGTAAAAGCTAACATTCTGAGAATTTTTTTCCAAACAATTTTAGATTAAAACTTTTCATTAAAAAGATGACATGTCATTTAAAAAAAAATGAAATAAACCAAACAGTTTGAATCAGTAGTTCCCAATCTGCAACCATGTTAACTGCAACCATGTCTTTCTTCTGTGATCTCCCTCTAGCTCACAAGGCCAACCCTGGTTCTTGTGAAAAAGCAAGCAAGGGCCTGGGAGCTCGCCTTGATGGCCTGGGAGCTCGCCTTGAAGAGTGGGCTGATTTGGTCCTCAGTGAATGGTGCATATGAAAGACATGCTACTGTCTGAACATAATTGATCTGTTTCTTTCCTTTTCAGTTGGAGGACGTAATGCTATTTATATATAATCTTTTAGTTTTCGCTCCTGTAAATTTGTATTCTTTTAAAAACTTTTATTTTCCATAATATCTCCCTGCAAGTCTTTCCTTGTTCAGCTAGAAGAGACTCATGCTTTGGTTTCAGTTTTAAAATTCACTTCTTCATTCAAGGCATTTTCTGACCCTCCAGTGAATATCATAACACACTACCCAGGCCTCCCACATTTCCCCAGAGAGCACTTTGTTCCTAGTATAAATTATGGCAAATCCACACTCGTTTATCTGTTTACCATCTGGCCCCCAGCGTGAAACCTATAAAAGCATGGAGACTATCAGAGTCTTACTATCTAAACATGTTACTTGATACATAACATTTTGTATTCCGTCTATCACGTGAAAAGCCCATTTCTGGTTGGGTGTATGCTAGTGCATGGTTTTGTCTTGTCACACTCTGGTTTTGTTGGCTTGGCTATAAGATCTTTCATTTTGGTATAAATAGGGGTGGTTTTATAAAAAGAAATCACATTCCCACTTAAGTATAATTATTATGGTAATGTGTTCACAACATCTCACTGTTGCTTTGTTCTCTCTTTTGATCCAGGAAAAACCAATGACTCGGACAATCATAGGATGTTTTCATTTCACAATGGAGGTGTACGGATTTCTTGTAAATACCCTGAGACTGTCCAGCAATTAAAAATGCGGTTGTTCAAAGATAGAGAAGTCCTTTGTGAACTCACCAAGACCAAGGGAATCGGAAGTGTGGTGTCCAACAAGAATCCGGTGTTCTGCCCATCTCAGCTGTCCAACAACACTGTCTCTTTTTTCCTAAACAAGGCAGGCAGCTCCCAGGGCAGCTATTACTTCTGCAGCTTGTCGATTTTTGACCCACCTCCTTTTCAAGAAAAGAATCTTAGTGGGGAATATTTGCATACTTATGGTAAGACATTGGTTGCTTTTATCATCATGCCTTAAAAGTGTATCCTCATCTCTAAGACTTTTCTCACCAAGGGAAATAAACCAATCTTGTGTGTGTGTGTGTGTGTGTTGTGTTGTGTTGTGTTGTGTTGAAATTCCTTTAAAAGTAGTTGACAGTAGATCATCTTGGATGAAATATTCATGAAATGATGTGTCCTTCATATTAGCTGATATTTATTGGGAATAAGTGATATATTTACATATACCGTTGAGTTAGAATTAGGGCACAGTTTTTCCAACACACAGTCTTTGAAAATTATTCATGGCTCAAGGGCTATTAGGTCTACTTGCCTGAGGCTGGAAGCAGCTTGGAGAATGAGGTGAGACAACTGGACGTCAGTGTTACACCAAGTATTTCCCTAAGTAGTCTTGTGATAGCAGCAAATGGGAAGGCCCCACCTATTAGTCTGTAAACACACTAGATTTGTAAACTTTCTTGATTAAAAGCCTTCTTTACATTTTATGAAAGCATTCTCTACTCAGCATTGAATGAGGACACATTTTCTGGGTCTTTCATAAACATATTTTCCCCTCTTCAACCCAGAATCACAGCTCTGCTGCCAGCTGAAGTTCTGGCTGCCCGTAGGGTGTGCAGCTTTTGCTGTGGTACTCGTCTTTGGATGCATACTTATCATCTGGTTGGCAAAAAAGGTAAGTGAGTTTTACTTTTCCTTATACTCTCTTTCCTAGGTGCTTTTTTTTTTTTAAACTCATCAAAGAATGCCGGATGCTTCTCAGAGTAACCTGAGCAAAAGAGTAGACCACTCATTTTCCTTAAGACATGCATACTAATTAAACTAATAACTTGGAACAGAGATGATCTGTTTGTTTGTCATTAACTCACTTTGTTCCCAAAATGACTTAGAGATCTATAGAGATATGTTATTATCACTAATTTTTTTTTGTAAAAAGATGGAAAATTGGGGCCAGTCAAGATAAAGGTTAGGAAGGAGGTTAAAGTATAAAAAAAGAGATGCCTTTGATTTTTAAAAATTGTCAATAAATTTCTCTTAATTGGCATGAAACAGTGAGATTATCTTACAAGGTACCAATAGTAGTTAAGAAGGAAACTGCTTGGTTAAGGGAATGCTTGGTTAAGATATGAATCTAAGCTTCCGAAGGGCCAGGACAAAGCTGAAACAATAAATTTCTCTTAATTGGCACACTGAAACAGTGAGATTATCTTACAAGGTACCAATAGTAGTTAAGAAGGAAACTGCTTTTTTTTTATATGTTACATCATCAAACTTGCTTTAAGAAAAATGTCTGAAAAGCTATTCAGGACAGCATTAGCAGGGACAACAAAATATCTTTTTGTGGTGGAACAGTTTTTTAGCTGTTCACATAGCAAATATTTTGAGCAAAGAACTTACTGCATTCTGCATATCATGAGTATGAGTATATAAGTTGGCCAGACTGTGTGTGTGATATGTGTGTGTGTGTGTGCACACACCTGTGTGTGCATATGTGTGTGTATGAGGGTGTATGTGTGTGTGAGTGAGTCTGTGCACACATGTGTGTGCATATGTGTGTGTATGAGTGTGTGAGTCTGTTTGTGCACACATATGTATGCATGTGTGCACATGTGAGTGTGTGTGTATGTGTGTGTGTGTGCATGCACAACTGTAAGCATATGAATCTATTCTCTCCTTGTACCACTTCAGAAACTGGGAATTGAACACCCAGGTCATCAGCTTTGGCAGCAAGTGCTTTTATCCCCTGAGCCATCTCACTGGTTCAGAAAGCACCTTTTATTGGGAACCTTTTGCATATTGTTTTACTGAGCTTAAGTCCATAATTACACTTTTGTCACATGCTACTTCGACAAAAAAAAAAATCCACAAAACACTCGGAAAACAAGCATGAAGATGGGAAAGAGCAGATAATAAACCATGTTTCTATCTCTTTCAGAAGTACGGATCCAGCATGCATGATCCTAATAGTGAATACATGTTCATGGCGGCAGTCAACACAGCCAAAAAGTCTAGACTTGCAGGTACAGCTTCCCTTAGGGCTTTGGGGAGGGAAGAAAACTCTTCATGTTAAGACTGGAATTCATTTGTTTATTTCTATTTTAAAAGAAAGATTTTTTTTCCCCTAAGGATAATTTTAGTATTTTATGTGAAAGTCTGAATTTTTCACATTAACTGGGCTTATGTACTCTATGATATATTAAAAATAATGTTTGTGAATTGGCATTACTAAATTATCAGGGTTCAGCTTGTATAACATAGATGAAGCCCTGGTTTCCATCCCAGTACTACACAAATGGGCATGGTGTTACACATCTGTAATCCTAGCACTTGGGAGTTGGAGGATCAGAAGAGCAAAGACATTTTCAGCTACATGGTGAGTTAGAGGCCAGTCTGAAATGTGTCAGATCCTGTCTCAAGATTATCAGAGAGACAGAGAGAGGAGAGGAATGGTAGAGAAAGAAAAAGAAAAGAAAAAAGGAAAGAAAAGAAAAGGAAGAGGGGAGGAGGAGGAGGAGGAAGAGGAGAAGGAGAAGGAGGAGGAGGAGGAGGAGGAGGAGGAAGAAAAAGAAGAAGAAGAAGAAGAAGAAGAAGAAGAAGAAGAAGAAGAAGAAGAAGAAGAAGAAGGAGAAGAAGAAGAAGAAGAAGAAGAAGAAGAAGAAGAAGAAGAAGAAGAAGAAGAAGAAGAGCAGCAGCAGCAACAACAACAACAACAAGCTCCAGATTAGAGTAAGAGGATAGCAATTCAAGCCTAGCCTGGGCTAAAGAATGAGTTGCACAAGGCCAGGCTGAGCCACTTGATGAGTCCTTGTCTCCAAAGAAACAGTTAAAAGGAAGATTGAGATGTGTGCAGCTCACTGGTAGAGCACTTGTCTACCATGCATGAGGTCTTAGGTTCAAATCCTAGTACAAAAAAAATCCATAGTTCACAGTTGTTTCAAGGTGATTTTCAACTAATATTTAAACATTAGGAATGTAGCTGGCTTTTCCTTGTAAAGTTCATGATGCAAGATTGCGGTCATTTATTGACCATCTTTTAAATGCAAGCTTCTGAGTGAGGTACTGTGTAGGTGATGGGAATTTTAGGTGAGGCTGGGAAGAGAGATTTAGGTGGATGCTGGGGGGAGGGGAGTTCATGAAAGCACTCAGTTGTTTAGAAAAACATACAAGTTTAGAACACCTTGGTGGAGCTTTTGCCTAGTCCACTGAGAGTTAGAGGGGAGTGCTGTCAAATCTGAAGAATATCCAGAGAGCTTGAAACATCCATTGTGGAAAAATTTTACACATCTTGTGCCCATGGGTAGGATAATGTAGGCAGGGTAGGAGAAGAAACAGAAGCTACCACATTCTTGCTACCACTCAGTGGCTCAGTGGCACACATAGATTGTCACGGAATCACTATATGGATGAGGGTCTAGCCCTGCACTGTTATTCTTTGCTCTCTTTTTAGATAATTGGAGTTGAGGTCCAGACTGTCAGTGGCTCCTTTCCAAAGAGTTAAGATCATACCTTGGCTCTTGTAATCACTTTTATTTGACTACTTTCCTCCTGAAAACAACAGCAGCATAGTTTACCACAATCACTGTCTTAATAATAACACATTCCATCTTAGTTTGGATTCGCTCAAACAGAGCTTGTGATAAGGTCTTGGGTGCAAATAGTTCACTGGAGTGGTGATCCCAGGGAGAAGTGGCAAAGGGGGAGGGAAGAGAGACAGGGCAAGAAGAAAAGGCAATTGTAAGGTTGAGGGTTTGTTACCGAGGTGTTGGTGCTAGGCTCTGGAGGTCTGGCTTAATGGGACCTCTGTCAAACTATACAGAGGCCTCCCACAATTTCTATGAAGGATAGGGCATGGGATGCTTAACCACTGGTTTTATTACCAACAGTGGGGAGCTGGCTGCAGGGAGCATCTCTCTGTCCTCCCTGAACTAGGTTCAAATTAAAGCTGTTCTCATGTCTTCAGATAAAGCCAGAATCAAGAAGGCAGAGGGGGCACATGGGAATACAGTGCTGAAGCAGTCAGCACATGCTCATGACTGCAGCTGGACCCAGTGATGGGAGGGTTCAAAGTTTAGATAATGCCCAGTCCTCACATCAAGAGTGGAATGAGTAAAACTTCATGGGAAATGAGGACCTGAGGACCTTGTGTGTGTGTGTGTGTGTGGGGGTATACACTATAGGGAAAAGCAGAAAGCTGGTAGGAGGGGATTCTATTCATGTTGAATGTTTTGTTACAGATGTGACCTCATAAGCTGGAACACGGGAACCCATGGAGGAACCACACCGACTAGTTCTCCTGAAACTTGAACCAAGAGAGTTCTTCTATTTTCTGGACCATAGGACATCTTGACTTGATTTAACTATAGACGACATCTACTGGTGGTTTGTTGGTCTGGATCAGTGACCATCATCAGAGTTTCAGCAGACTGCCCTGGGTTTGCTGAGTCCTTTTAAAGCAAACCCCTTCTTATAGAAGGCCCAGCTCATATGTATTCAACAAACAGACCTCACTAAGATAGAATCCCCCCTCTCTGTGCCTGCTTCTAGCTATGCACTGGTCAGGAAAACAAACACATCTCCAGCATTTTTACAAAAATGCCAAGGGTGTGAGTCTGCAGGGCACACAGGCAGCCGATGGCCACCGTCTGTCTTCATTTTTCAGATCCCATTTTCTTTTCATAGAGATCAGCATTCCTTCTAGAATCAGACAGTAGAGGGAGATGCTTCACAGCAGAAGCTCTTGTGTTTCTGAGTGTTGATGTATATATTTCATGGAACTCAGGCATTTGTACCAACATGTTCTCATCCAACTTCTAGACTCCAACTGATCACTGCTTCAGGGCTTAGAAGCCTGCTCTTGCCTTCAAGTTTCCCCTTAAAGATACTTCTGAATGTCTACTTGGCAGCCTGTAGCCACTCTGAATAGAAAGCTCAGCCTACATTCTCCCCTCTGTTGCTCAAAAAAAAATTAGTAGATATGATTTTCCCATATTCTCCCTGCCAAAGTAATTTTTTTCCAGCAAAGACATCTAAATTCAGTTAATATGGTTTGCTGTTTTGATATTAGTGGTAGTAAACATTTCTCAGAATCAAAAGCAAATTAATTTTGCTGCAGTGTTTTCTACCATTATCTGTGTTTCCATGGTGCTATTAATCAGAAGCTTAGCTATTTTTGTAGATGATCATATTAAAGTTGCAAGCAAGCACAGCAACCCTCAGTTAATGGGCAAACATTCTCCTGGGGTAGAATAAATGATCTATTTTGCCTGAAAGCTGTGGTTTCTGGTGATGGCTGCCAGGCTACAGCCACACTTTTCTCTGGGTTTGACCAGTTGAAATGGTCCCCAGGAGCCTGAGCGGTAATCCAGACTATGCTGGAGTCCCAAAGTTGGGAGATGCCATTGAGCCTGGGACAAGCTGCAGCTTTGGTCTCTAGGATCTGGGAAGTACAGAGGGGCCAAGGCAGAGTCCCCTCTCCTAGAAACTGTGCTGCCTGGAAGTCAGCCCTGGCACTTTAAGATAGTCTTCTTTAGAACAACGAGTTAGTTGGAAGGATTCTAAAGTGTAAACAGCATATGACTGCTCAGAGCTGGACCAGTTTCTCCACTTTCCTTGTCTGCATGCCTAAGACTTCTAGAGCAGCCAATGTGTATGCAACATAAAAAACAAAAAACAAAACAAAACAAAAAAAAAAAACAACCTCAACCCCAAACTTTAAGTAAAATAGGGCTGCATAGGAGTTTTACGTTGTAGTTGCTTACTTACAGTTTACTTTAAAAGTGAGCTGTGTATCAGTATCTCCTTATTATGTGAAGCATGTGTAATGCTGGCTATGTACAGTACAGTACTGAACTTGTAATTTGAATCAAGTATGGTGTTCTCTCTCTTCAGATGACTCGGGAAGCCTGGCTAGCTTTGTGAGGTCATTCCCTGAATTGGATGGTCCTGTCTGTGGGAGGGTGAGGGTGCTTTACTCTGTTCCACGAAGGATCCCCATCCCAACACTGAACACCTAACAGTGAATTCTTGAAGAACAAAATTTCTGTGAAATAAAATCTGGCTTAAAGAGGAGCCACATGCTAAAAGATGTTAGCAATAATACGGAGTAAAGGCTAAGCATTCATGTGCAGCAATGGGCTATAACCTTGCCGAGGGTGAAGAAGTGATGACCTTAGCTACCACATGCAAACTAGCCCTCATTCTCCAATGACCTTGTGTACTTATCATGCACTCTAGCCCTCGCTCTCCAATGACCTTGTGTACTGCATAAGATAGTTGCTCCCTTTGTCTCGCTTTTTCCCTTTTAAACTCTGACATATCCACAAGCTTATAAGAGTCCGAAGCCCAGGAAAAAGCATGCTCTGCGCCTGAGGTAGTTTCTGCGTTGACCTCCTGCCCCACAGAATGGTGCCTATTTCCTATGGAAATGAAGGCTGTACTCTTTGATGACGTGACAGTCACCAATATCAGAAAATTAACATTGATATGTCACTACTCTCTAGTCTTTGGTCTGCATTCAAGATCTTCCCCTGGATTCTAGGATGTATGTCAGAGCTGAAGGTTCTGCTGGGGACGTCCCTTTGTGTGTGGTGGTCCTGTCTCTGGAGTGTTCTTCAGTCTGGACAGTTCTCTTCAGCCTGTATCCTGGGCTGCTTTGCAGGTCACATGCCGTTCTTTCACAGAATCTTCCTTTTGTGGGTCACTCTGATGTTTCTTCAGGAATGCTATGACGTTATTTGTCTTTAGCAGAAATAACATGGAAGTGGTGTTGCGCCCCCTAGGGCAGCTCACATTTTGGTTTGTTAAGTTGCTG
This sequence comes from Mastomys coucha, assembly GCF_008632895.1. Lineage (NCBI taxonomy): Eukaryota > Metazoa > Chordata > Mammalia > Rodentia > Muridae > Mastomys > Mastomys coucha. Next base: position 87,232,513 of record NW_022196896.1, read on the forward strand.
TCAATGTTTCTTTTCATCTTTTGACTAAGCTCCTGTCAAGCTTCTCCATTGTAAAGGGATTCTGCCTCCCCAACAGTCAATAAATATGCTTTGTGAGAGAGTATTTTGAAGTCTTCTGTTTCTCGTCAGTCACAATTTCAACTTATTCATGTGTTCATTTGTAGCTTCATGCTGTCATGGTTTCTTATTTCATTAAATTTGTAAAAAATGTTGTTGTTATTATTATTAATTATTATATTTTGTTGTTTAGAAATGGTCTCACGTGGCTCTGACTGGCCTTCAAATTTGCTAAGGATGACCTTACGTTTCTGATCCTCCGGCCTTTACCTCGTGAATATCAGTATTACAAGCATGAGCCACCAGACCTAGTTTCAATCCCTAGTGGGATTGAAACCAGAATGTCTAGTATGCTAGTCAACTGATCTCTATCTCATGCCCATTATGCTGTTTTGATAATAAAGTCGTCCCATCCTTAGTCAGTGAAAAACACAATTGAAAGACAATGTCTATGCCTTAGTTTTACTCACTGCTGCTGGGATTTCCATACTGCTAGGACCACACAGTGGACAGTATTGGAGAGATGCATCTATCTAGATAGGTAGATGCATTATAAGAATACATACAGGGACAACCATAATGCATATGATGTGTGTGTGTTTGTGTGTGTGTGTGTATGTCTACACTATTCTACAGATACATATCACACCTGTGCTTGCATCTATTCAGAAATCTGTAAGCTCACATCCATGACCTGAGTCTCACACATGTCACGGACCACTCTAGTTTGTAATCCTTTTATTTATGTGATACTAGGAAACCAAACCTGACTTTTACATTCTTAATCCACTAATCATATGATCAATTCCTGGCCTGAAATCCACCTGGCATCATCTTCCTACCTTCTCCTGCTCTACTCCACATGGTGTCTACTTTGACACTGACTTTCAAGCCCAGCTACCCAACCTTGTTGCTCTCTTTACCCAGGCTGATTCTCAACTCTTACCCTGAGCTTTCCCACTGCACGAATGGATGTTTCTCCTGTTTGGGGGGCCTCACATACCAGGCTGGGAATTCCTCTAGGAGGACAACCTCCTTTCCTCATTCATGGCTACAGTGGACACCCTGGGCAAAGATGCACATTTGTATGCCCTGGGCTTTACAGAAACCTGCACAGTGTGTCTGTAGGTCCAAGTTCCAATTACCTGCCACAGTACCTGGCTTGTTAAGTATCAGTAGATAATACTTCCCTGACTTCCTTTATTACACAATTGTTACATTATCCTTCACTTGTCACAGACTCTTTGTCTTGGTGTTTCTAGAGGGGCACAACGGAAATACCCCCTTTGATCTGTCAGAGTGAGAGCATCTTGTACTTCCTCGCTTACTCCTCGGCATATTCTGCATCGTAGGGAACAAGCACTTCATTAGGCCTTCCCATGTAATCTTTAAAAATTCTATACATTTCTGAGGAACCCCTGCCAAGTCATGCCAAAATGTGCCCTGTCATCTAGCATCATCCCTTATCCCTCCCCAGCACAGCCTTGGGACACAGACTCTTTTGAGAGACTGACTTACGGTTGTCTTAACTGGTGACAAATAGAGTTCTGTACATGTCATATCTGTTTTCCTTTCAGTTAGGATCACAGTTCTGGAAAGAAAAGGCCACTTCTGCCTTATGTGATCCAAATCCTTAACTCTCTCCATTGGAAAAAAAAATAAAGGCTTTTCTTGTGTGGATAAGATTTCCTTTGGTGTCACGGAAGGCAGGCTGTGCCCAGGCTCTGTTAGTTAACCTCTGCTCTGTGGAAAGAGGAACTGGGGAATTTGAAATTTTCCAGAAGAGTGAACACATCAGCATCCACATCTAATCTCCTCCTCTAGGGTCTGTTTCAGGTAAGATGAGGAAGATGGTGCTGTTTACCGGAAGGCAGGAGAGGATGTCCTTCGTTCCAGGCCGTGTTTTATTTCTCTCTACTTTGCTCATTAGTGCTCATGATTCCTGTATCTGAATCTTAACAGCTCACCACCTTGCCATATGTTCTGTCTGTGGCAGTGAGATGGATTGGGATCGAGTCTATAAATAACCCAGATGCCAGCCCATGTGGACTCCTCACTGTCTCGGCCTTTCAATCCATCCACTGCTGTGTCATTCTGGAGACATGTTCTACCCAGGGCGCCCTGTTTATCATCTCTTTTCCCTTTGAACCCTCAACATGATATCACTTGGGATTGTGTTTTAAATTTTTCAAGAAGCTAGAAGCTCTGGTCAGGCCAGTTCACTGGGAAATAAGGTCCCTGAGAGTAGAAATGGCAAAAACCATGGATGTCTGACTCTCTTTCTCTGGGTGCATCCACTTGAAACAGGATTAAAAACAACTTTTCCAGTTTCTTATGGAAAAGCAGTTTTGTGGTGCCAACAAATAGCACAGTGACATCTCTGTATGTTCTCTGATGAATATACTCAGTCTTAGAATGTGACTTCTCCTTAGTACATCGCTCTATGTTCTGCTATGTTTGGCTTTATAGTAATAATCCCACGTGACTGCAGTCTATGACTGAAAATTATGACACTCTTTTTTTTTCAATCATTATTGCAATAATGTGGAGCCCGCCACAAATGCCTTCTTGGGGTTAAAATCCTCATCTGCAGTCCAAACTCTTACATAAATTCCAGGAAAATACCTAGTATAAAATCTAGGTAGCTGTAGGTCCACTCAAAGAAATAATAGTTCATCAGAAACAAGTTTCATCTGAAAAGCATATTTTTCCCAGTCCTTGAGGCCATGCCAAAGTAGGGATGGTGTCTTAGTCAGGGTTTCTATTCCTGCACAAAACATTATGACAAAGAAACAAGTTGAGGAGGAAAGGGTTTATTCAGCTTATATTTCCATGTTGCTGTTCATCACCAAAGGAAGTCAGGACTGGAACTCAAGCAGGTCTGGAAGCAGGAGCTGATGCAGAGGCCATGGAGGGATGTTCCTTACTGGCTTGCTTCCCCTGGCCTGCTCTCTTATAGAACCCAAGACTACCAGCCCAGGGATGGCACCACCCACAAGGGGTCCTCTCGCCTTGATCACTAATTGAGAAAATACCTTACAGCTGGATCTCATGGAGGCATTTCCTCAACTGAAACTCTGTTCTCTGTGATAACTCCAGCTTGTGTCAAGTTGACAAAAAACTAGCCAGTACAGATGGGTTCATTCTGAAAGCATAGCAACACTTCACAGCAGCAGGGGGAAGCCTCTTTTCTCACGATTAAGACCTCCTCCACACATGGAGTCAGCTACTGAGAAGTACCTCCTTTCTTTTTTCTTCCTTAAGTGGTTTTCCTGTCTCACATCTTCTCTCAGACTTTCTCACCTCACACAGCTGGTGTGATTCCCTCTCTCTCTCTTTCCCATTCTCATTAGCCTTGTGTGGTTTTCCCATGGCTGACACAGCAAATGACCACAGACTTGCTAGTTCATGTGGCATAAACCAATGCACATTCATTCTCCTACTGGAGGCTAAAGCTTGATAATCCTTTTGACTGAGCTCAACCCAAACTGTTTGTAGCCCTGAGGAGAGAATCCGCTTTCTTACTGTGCACCTTTTGACCTATGCTTATATCACACCAGTCTCTTCTCCCATTGCTACACTGTCTCTCTTCTGTGGCAAATCTCCTTCTACCTTCCTTTTGTAACATCTTTACATTTAGGACCCACAGTTTTTTTGTTTGTTTTCTGAGACAGGGTTTCTGTGTGTAGCTCTAGCTGTCCTGGAACTCACTCTATAGGCTAGGCTGGCCTCAAACTCAAAGAGCTGCCTCTGCCTCCCAAGTGCTGGGTTTAAAAGTGTGCATTACCACCGCTCAGGTGAGGGCCTGTAGTTTAATTCAAGATGACTTCCCATAAGTTACCAACTTGGTGAGATTTAAAATCACCATGAAAACAAATGTTTGGGTATGTCTGTGAGTAGTTTTCAGGGTTGGTCTAATTTAGGTGAGATGACCCCTTTGGGTGGTATCACTCTTTGGACTGAAGTCATGGACTGATTCAAAAATAGGAAAGGAAGCCAAAGACAAGCATTTGTAGCTCTTTGCTTCCTGGTTGTGGACACCACATGACGGAAACACTAAAGCTTTTGAAGAGAAAAGGGATCCCAAGAGGACTCTCCTCTCTCTCCTCAATCTTGGTTTCTATATTTTAGAATCACGGCATCTTTCTTCAGGTCTCCTTTTCTGAAACTTATGGCTTTCCTTAAGAGAGCTCCTGGTATCATCTTCTTTAGGCTGCCTCTATGTCCATTGACCATGTCCCAAATGTGAGTCCCACAATCCTGAACAGAGCTTCTGTTTTTTTCTTTAAGTCATCAAAAAATTTTTGTAATAGTTAAATGCCTCTTAAATATATATATGATATCTTCTGAAACTAAAAAGTAATATGCACTCAACCAGTTTTTAAAATCTATTGGGAATATTAAACATTATAGAAGTAGAAGAAAATCTCTTATGAAGTCTTCTATGAAAAAAAAATTGTGACAAGTTCCTGATTAGACAGAAATCATTCCATCTCCAAGAGAGAATGCGCAACATAACTGTGGCTTCATAGAATAAATTGGGTAGTGTTTCTTCTGTTTCTATTTTGTGGAATAGTTTGAAGAGTATTGGTATTAAGTCTTTGAAGGTCTGAAAGAATTCTGCACTAAACCCATCTGGTCCTAGGCTTCTTTTGGTTGGGAGACTTTTAATGACTGCTTCTATTTCTTTAGGGGTTTTGGGACTGTTTAGATCATTTATCTGATCCTGATTTAACTTTGGTACCTGATATCTGTCTAGAAAATTGTCCATTCCATCCAGATTTTCCAGTTTTGTTGAGTATAGACTTTTGTAGTAGGATATGATGATTTTTTTGAATTTCCTCAGTTTCTGATGTAATGTCTTGCTTTTCATTTGTGATTTTGTTAATTTGAATACTGTATCTGTGCCCTTTTGTTAGTTTGACTAAGGGTTTATCTATCTTGTTAATTTTCTCAAACTAGCTCCTGGTTTTGTTGATTCTTTGCATAGTTCTTTTTGTTTCTACTTGGTTGATTTCAGCCCTGAGTTTGTTTTTTCCTGCCATCTACTCCTCTTGAATGTATTTGCTTCTTTTTGTTCAAGAGCTCTCAGGTGTGCTGTTAAGCTGGTAGTGTATGCTCTCTTCAGTTTCTTTTTGGAGGCACTCAGAGCTAATTTTCCTCTTAGCACTGCTCCCATTGTGTCCCTTAAGTTTAGGTATGTTTTGCCTTCATTTTCATTAAATTCTAAAGTCTTTAATTTCTTTCCTTATTTCTTCTTTGACCAAGCTATAATTGACTAGAGTGTTGTTCAGCTTCCAGGTATATGTGGGCTTTCTGTTGTTTTTGTTGCTGTTGAAGACCAATTTTAGTCCATGGTATGATAAGATATGATAGGATCCATGGGATTATTTCAATCTTCTTGTATCTATTGAAGCCTTTTTTGTGATCAATTATATGTTCAATTTTGGAGAAGGTACCATGAGGTGCTGAGAAGAAAGTATAACCTTTTGTTTTAAGATGAAATGTTCTATAGGTATCTGTTAAAACCATTTGGTTTATAACTTCTGGTAGTTTCAATGTGTCTCTGTTTAGTTTGTGTTTCTATGATCTGTCCATTGATGAGAGTGGGGTGTTGAAATCTCCCACTACGATTGTGTGAGATGCTAAATCGTGTGGGAGAACTTTAGTAAAGTGTAAATGTGTGCTTTGAACTTTAGTAAAGTTTCTTTTATGAGTGTGATTGCCCTTGCATTTGGAGAATAGATGTTCAGAATTGAGAGTTCTTCTTGGTAGATTTTTCCATTGATGAGTATGAAGTGTACTTATCCTTTTTGATAATTTTTGGTTGAAAGCTGATTTTATTCAACATTACAATGGCTACTCCAGCTTGTTTCTTGGGACCATTTGCTTGGAAAATTGTTTTCCAGCCCTTTACTCTGAAGTAGTGTTTGTCTTTGACACTGAGGTATGTTTCCTGTATGCAGCAAAATTCTGGGTCCTGTTTGTGTATCCAGTCTGTTAGTCTATGTATTTTTATTGGGGGAATTGAGTCCATTGATGTTAAAAGATCTTAAGAAATAATGATTGTTGCTTGCTGTTATTTTTGATGTTATTTTTATGATTGTGTGCTATCTTCTTTGGGAGGTGCTGAAAGAAGATTACTTTCTTGTTTTTTCTAGGGTGTAGTTTCCCTTCTTGTTTTGGCATTTCCCATCTATTATCCTTTGTAGGGCTGGATTTGTGGAAAGATATTGTGTAAATTTGGTTTTGTCATGGAATATCTTGGTTTCTCCATCTATAGTAATTGAGAGTTTTGCTGGGTATAGTAGCCTGGGCTGGCATTTGTGTTCTCATAGGGTCTGTATGACATCTGCCCAGGATCTTCTAACTTTCATAGTCTCTGATGAGAAGACTGGTGTAATTCTGATAGGCCTGTCTTTATATGTTACTTGACCTTTTCCCCTCACTGTTTTTAATATTCTTTCTTTGTTGTGTGCATTTCGTGTTTTGACTATTATGTGACAGAAGGAATTTCTTTTCTGGTCCAATTTATTTGGAGTTCTATAAGCTTCTTGTATGTTTATAGGCATCTCTTTCTTTAGGTTAGGGGAGATTTTTTCTATAATTTTGCTGAAGATATTTACTGGCCCTTTAAGTTGTGAATCTTCACTCTCTTCTACACCTTTTATCCTTAGGTTTGGTCTTCTCATTGTGTCCTGGATTTCCAGGGTGTTTTGGGTTAGGACCTTTTTGTCTTTTCTTTTACTGTTCTGTCAATGTTTTCTATGGTATCTTCTGTGCCTGAGATTCTCTCTTCTATCTCTTGTATTCTGTTGGCGATGCTTGCATCTTTAATTCCTGATCTCTTTCCTAGGTTTTCTATCTCCAAGGTTGTCTCCCTTTGTGACTTCTTTATTGTTTCTATTTCCATTTTTAGATCCTGGATGGTTTTCTTCACTTCCTTCACCTATTTGGTTGTGTTTTCCTATAATTCTTTATTTATTCATTTATTTTTATTAGATAAATATTTTCTTTATTTACATTTCAAGTGTTATCCTCTTTCCTGGTTTCCCCTCTGAAAACCCCCTATCCCATCCCCCCTCCCCCTGTTTCTATGAAGGTGTTTCCCCACAACCCTATCCATTTCTGCTTCCCTGGTTTGGCCTTCCCCTACACTGGGACATCTAGCCTTCAAAGGACCAAGGGTCTCTCCTCTCACTGATGCCCGACTAGGCCATCCTCTGCTCCATATGAGACTGGATCCTTGGGCCACTCCATGTGTACTCTTTGGTTGGTGGTTTAGTCCCTGGGAGCTCAGAGAGGGAATTGTTGTTCCTCCTATGGGGTTGCAAACCCCTTCAGCTCCTTCAGACCTTTCTCTAACTCCTCTGTTGGGGACTCTGTGCTCAGTCTAATGGCTGGCTGGGAGCATCTGCCTCTGTATCTGTCAGGCACTTGCAGAACCTCTCAGGGGACAGCTATATCCAGCTCCTGTCAGCAAGCACTTCTTGGCATTCACAATGGTGGCTAGGTTTGATAACTGACCTAATACCAATACTCTTCAAACAATTCCACAAAATAGAAACAGAAGGAATACTACCCAATTTGTTTTATAAAGGCACAGTCATGCTTATACATAAACCACATAAAGACCTAACAAAGAAAATGAACTTCAGACCAATTTCCCTTATGAATATCAATTCAAAAATAACTCAATCAAATTCTTGCAAACCTAATCCAAGAACACATCAAAATAATCATCATGATCAAGTTGGCTTTATCCCAAGGATGCAGGGATGGTTCAATATATGGAAATCCATCAACATAATCCACTATATAAACAAACTCGAAAAAAGTCACATGATCATTTCATTAGATGCAGAGAAAGCATTTGACAAAATCCAATACCCCTTCATAATAAAAGTCTTGGAAAGATCAGGAATTCAAGGCCCATACCAAAACATAGCAAAAAGCAATATATAGCAAACTAGTGGCCAACATCAAACTAAGTGGAGAGAAACTTGAAGCAATCCCACTAAAATCGGACTATACAAGGCTGCCCACTCTTTCCCTACCTATTCAATATTGTACTTGAAGTCCTAGCCAGATCAATTAGACAACAAAAGGAGGTCAAAGGGATACAAATTGGAAAGGAAGAAGTCCAAATATCACCATTTGCAGACGATATGATAGTATACTTAAGTGACCCCAAAAATTCCACCAGAGAACTCCTAAACCTGATAAACAACTTCAGTAAAGTGGATGGATATAAAATAAACTCAAACAAATGAGTAGCCTTCCTCTACTCAAAGGATAAACACACAGAGAAAGAAATTAGGGAAATGACATCCTTCACAATAGTCACAAATAATATGAAATATCTTGGTGTGACTCTAGCCTGTAATATTTTAAGGGATTTTTGTGTTACCTCTTTAAGGGCATCTACCTGTTTACCTGTGTTCTCCTGTATTTCCTTCTTAAAGCCCTCTATCATCATCATGAGATCTGATTTTAAATCAGAGTCTTCCTTTTCCAGTGTGTTGGGGTATCCAGGGCTCTCTGGGGTAGAAGAACTGGATTCTGAAGATGCCAAGGAGCCTTGATTTCTGTTGCTTTTGTTCTTGTCCTTTCCTCTCGCCATCTAGTTGTGTCTGGTGTTAGCTGGTCTTGCTGTCTTTGAATGTGGCTTGTCCCTCCTGCAAGCCTGGGAGACCAGTTCTCTCCTGGAGGAATTTGGATATGGAGAGCTGTGGCACAGGTTCAGCTTCAGGATACAGATGGAAACTGGAAGGATCTTGTCCCTGGGTGTTCCTTGGTTCCTGTGTCCTGATGGCTCTGGGAAGGTCCTTCTTGGACCAGGAATTTGAACAGAAGTAATGGTCTTACCTGTGCTCACAGGCATGTCTGCACTCCTGGGAGACCTGTTCTCTCCTGGCGGTATTTGGGTATGGAGTGCTGTGGCACAGGATCAGCTCTGGACACTGGCACAGGATTGGCTCTGGGCTCAGATGGAAACTGGAAGGATCCTGTCTCAGGCTGTTCCTTAGTTCCTGTGTCCTGAGGGCTCTGGGTGGGTCCCTCTGAAGAGAAGTGGTGGTCTTACCTGTGCTCACAGGCTTGTCAGCACTCCTGGGAGGCCTGCTTTCTCCTGACGGTATTTGGGTATGGAGCTCTATGGCACAGGATCAGTTCTGCACACAGACCTTGCACAGAGCTTCTAATGTCAGTCCACTGGGGAGAACATCTCTTTGTCTGTGAAGGGGCAGGAGACATGGGCTTCTGTACCATGGGTAAGATAAACTTAACTCTGTCAATGCTAGATGCACTGCCTTTATTACAAAAAGCACCCATAGGCTTAGTGATTTCTTTGCCAGTTAATTTGCTAGAGGAAAACAATCCTTAGAGGGCAGTCTATCCTCAAACTCAGCACGCTCTCAAGCCAGGAGAATGAAGAACAGGCTTAGTTGCTTGATCTAGGAGCAACCCTGTCTCTTATGTCTCATCCCTCTGGAATAAGGTGGTTCTTTGTTTTTGTATTTTTTTATTCTGGCAGGGTTTGCCGAAATTCTAAACAAGGGTGACATTAGTTTCCTAATATTCTTTTGCTTCATTGTTTCAGGAAGTGGGCTAGACCTAATTAAGTTATATTAGATCAGTTTCCCTTCTAATGGTACCAGGGTGGGTGCCTTCCAGTTTCCCCCAGCTCCTGTGTACATTAAACGCTATGGTGTCTGTACTGGCTGGTTTTGTGTGCCAACTTGACACAGGCTGGAGTTATCACAGAGAAGGGAGCTTCAGTTGGGGAAGTGCCTCCTTGAGATTCAGCTGTGGGCCATTTTCTCAATTAGTGATCAAGGGGGTAGGGCCCCTTGTGGGTGGTGCCATCCCTAGGCTGGTAGTCTTGGGTTCTATAAGAGAGCAGGCTGAGCAAGCCAGGAAAAGCAAGCCAGTAAGGAACATCCCTCCATGGCCTCTGCATCAGCTCCTGCTTCCTGACATGCTTGAGTTCCAATCCTGACTTCCTTTGGTGATAAACAGCAATATGGAAGTAAGCTGAATAAATCCTTTCCTCCCCAACTTGCTTCTTGGTTATGATGTTTGTGCAGGAATAGAAACCCTGACTAAGACAATGTTTGAATCTAGTTTTTTATCACACTCAGGAAAACAGTTATTTCTGGGAATCATTCTTCTGGCAGAAAGAAACCCAAGTGAGCAAAGATGCAGAACATGAGGCTGCCAACTGCCTTTCAGCCTAGGGTTGGATCCGGTCTAACGTTTCCAAAACAGGGCTTTGATAGCAAATCCTTTTGGGATGGAAGGATCAAAGGAGTAATTTAAAATAATCAGACTGCCTCTGCATTGTTCTCTTCCCTGTCTGATTCCGTTTCCTCATCCTAAAGGAACAATTATGCTAATCTGGATTTCAAGCAGATTATTACAGAAGTCTAAGTGTCCTGAGTTTTAACTGTCTGAAGTAATCAGTTATATGTGAGTAAAAGCTAAGTCTCTGGCATCAAATCTGTTCAAGAGGAAAAGTGTTTTCAAAGCTCAGCAGAACAGAACACTGTCCCCAATTATAGATGCTCCAAAGACTCCTATTCCAACCTCACAGATTGCCTACGGGGGCAAGATGACTCCCCTTGCCTCTGTTCCTAGAGAGAATAGAATTAGACCACAAACCATTGCACATCTCCTACCTAGTCTTACTTCATGGGGGCAGAATGTGAAGAGGATTAAAAGAGAGGGAGTGGGAGTTTCTGGGTGGCAGCAGGTTCCAGGCCACTAACTGGGTGAGCAAAATCTTCCAGCCCTTCATGAAGATTGGCCTCCACTTCTAAGTCTCCCTGCTCCACAGTCAGTGACCACCAGCTCTCCATTCTGCGGTGACCAGAAAACTGGTGTAAATGTTTTTCCTGTAAATGTTTGTCACATCTGAAAAATGCTGGTCAACAGTTATTTACTATTTTTAATTTTACGTGTATAAATGTTTTGCCTGTCTGCATATCTATGTACCATGTGCATGCCTAGTGTCCACAGAAGCCAGAAGAGGGCAGAGGCTCCTCTGGAACTGGATCTACAGAGAGTCATAATTTAATAAGCATAGGTTAATTCTGTTAGGGCAATTAAATGAGACCAAGTATAAATTGTGAAAACAACTAAAAATTAGAATTCCTAGATTGAAGTTTTTGTCCTTTGAAAAGTACTGTTAAGAAAATGGAGCCAGTGGTCAGCAATTAAGAGCACTGGCTGTGGTTTGTCCACAGGACCCAGGTTCAGTTCCTAGCACTCACACGGTTACTCACAATTGCCTATAACCACGTTGCAGGGGATGTGAAAATTTCACAACTGTCATAATTCACATAAGAAACAATTCACCACCCCTAGCTAACATTAAACTAGGATTTTTTTTTTCAGGAAGCATTTGTTATAAGACAAGCAGTTCCTGTCAGTCACTAATGCTTAATTGTACCAGATTCTGTAGTTTACTCTAACATTATCCAACACCTATAACATCTTACTGAACCACCTATCTTAATGTAATCTGCCTTAAAGCTCTGGTTGGCTTGACTCCTGAGCTAGGTAGGAATGCACAATGCATCTCCTTGTGCATAAACTTGTGTTTGAATATGTCCTGATTGCTCTGGCTTGTGTTTGCTTCCTCAGACTTCTCCTGTCAATGAAGTGTTCTGAATCATTTAGGATACCATAAAGGTACTGCTGAACATAAAAGAGAGAGGAGTCTAGAACTGGTCAGTGCCATTTAGGGGCAATCAAGCCTTGAGTCAATAATGATCTAAAAAGAAACTGTAGTAACTCTAGGCCAGTCAAGGATCTGCATGGTCAGTGGCTGACTGTTGCATATTTAGAAAGTGAGGAAATGGATGGCTTGTTTAGTTTGACCCTTAGTCAATGCTGGGACTGTTTCCATAGTACCCTTAGTCAATGCTGGGACTGTTTCCATAGTAATCTTGAAAGAGACATTGAGCTTTGGGTAAGCACACTGAGTAAGAGAGCTTTTACTCTGACAGGAGGACCCATTTCATTTTATAAGCATTCCAAATAGTAGCAAATGCTTCCTATGTTTAACTAAAGTCTGCTTCCTTGTACATCATTTGGTTCTAGATCTCATTGTGTGGAATACATGCACACTTACACATGCACAAACACACTAACACGCATATACACACAGAAATATACACACACATACATCACACACACACACACACACTCACACACACACACTGAGCTTCAATTTTTTATTTATTCAAGAAAAAACTCCATTATGTCCAATGCACTCTATTAGATGCCATTGGGATTAAAGAATGTAAATCTTGATTAGGCAGTCTAGAACATAGCTAGTGTCCAAAGCGGGTATGAATGAAATGAAGTGTTGAGTAGTGAACAGGCTGGGAGATTCAAGAGGGGAAGGCTTCCATGGAGAAGCCACACATGAATACACCTTCAAAGATGAGTATGGCTTTGATAGGAGGAATGGGGATAGTGTCAGTGTATTTTCCAAGGGCCTATTTCTGGTAAGCGATGCTAAGGAGACACAATTACCCCATTTTGCTTATAGTTCTTGTGTAGGGAACTTTTTACAGCAGGATACTTCTAGCTTTGACCCACATAATACTCATTTTTCCATCCCTGAATGATAGATGGCAGCTATGGAGATATTTCTTAAGTAAAAGAACAAATGAAGATTGGGACCCTTGGTAGGATGTTCTAAATTTTGTAGTTTAGTAAGCAAGGGCTGGTTCTATCTGGGTAGGTAAGTGAACTAATTATGAAACAACTAAAAATTAGAATTTATAGATTGCACCTTTAGTTTTGCAAGGTACTATTAAGAAAATGGAGTTGGATGCATATGTAGCAGAGGATGGCCTAGTCAGTCATCAAGGGCAGGAGAGGCCCTTGGCCCTGTGAAGGTTCTATGCCCCAGTGTAGGGGAATGCCAGGGCCAGGAAGCAGGAGAGGGTGGGTTGGTGAGTAGGGGGAGGGGGAAGGGAACAGGGTTTTTGTTTGTTTGTTTGTTTTGTTTATTTTATTTTATTTTTTGGGGTGAGGCAACTGGGAAAGGAGATACCATATGACATGTAAATAAAGAAAATATCTAAACAAAAAAAAA
>NW_022196896.1:87245690-87248063 GCF_008632895.1 Mastomys coucha
AGAAAAAAAAGACAACATTGAAACCAAAGAAAGTGAAAACTGTCTGGAAACAGTATGAAAAACAACCAGATCAGCAAACTGCAGAAGGAATTTAAAGGCCACAATTCTGACGCTCACGGCACTGCCTCAAGTGCCTCCCCCGCCCAGTCAGATGAGGGCTCAGGTACAGAGGTGGCTGCCAGCTCTAATAGAACTCCAGTTTTTTCCTTCTTAGATCTTACCTACTGGAAACGACAGAAAATATGTTGTGGGATCATCTATAAGGGCCATTTGGGGGAAGTCCTCGTCAACCCTCATCTCTTCAAGCCTTGCTGCAGCAGTAAGAGAGCGACTTCCAGGAAGCCTGAGGTGCAGGGGCCGGCCCCTCTGCCCATCTCCATTCAAGAGTGGTGACTGAGGTTCATTTAGGAGGGAACAAAGAGCGGTTTAAACTTTGAAAAGACCACAAAACAAGCTGACCCTCCTATTTTTAACTTGGATAACTGCTATTCTGCCAAAAGACATTTTTCTAGAACAGTTTTTAACCTTACCTTTCATCCAACAAACTCTGAAGCCAGTGTCTAGCTTACTGCAAGAAAAATAAGTGTACATAATATTTAAGATGCATTTCATAGGAAAGCTGAATGCTGCTTAAAGTGCTCTGTAAGTCTTTTTTTTTTTTTAAATCCCCTCTAATGAATGGAATTAGGGGGATTTCAGGGGGCAGAGATGGGATTTGTTGTGTAATAAACCATATGTAGTTTAGTCTTTCTGTGGAGAGGCAGTGGTTGGGGGCATTTGTAAATGGCTGGCTACACTTGTTTTCCCTCATGATAATTGTCATAACTCAGTAGCATGACCTGCCCATAGAAGGTCGTCACAGATTTTTTTTTTAAAGTTTATTGCAATATGATGAGAAAAGTTGCATGATTTCAATTTATCTGAATTTGTTAACATTTAAAAACATATTTTAGCCGGACGGTGGTGGCACACACCTTTAATCCCAGCACTTGGGAGGCAGAGGCAGGTGGATTTCTGAGTTCGAGGCCAGCCTGGTCTACAGAGTGAGTGCCAGGACAACTGGAGCTATATAGAGAGACCTTGTCTTGAAAATACCAAAAAACAAACAAACAAACAAATAAAAACAAAAAACAAAAAAAACCCCATATTTTAAGTAAAAAGAATTAAATCACATTCTTGTTTTCCTTTTGTACCCCAACTCCTCCCAGAGACCCCCCTTTCAATACCTACAATATCTTTTTTATCATATTCTTTGAAATTTATAAAATATTATAACAATAAAAATGAGTATTACAAAAGTTGTTTGATATAAAACAACAATCAATTTAACAGTCTTATGTAGATGCTTGTCTATGGCAATACTCAAAATTAAACACCAAGGCGTTGCCAAGGTTCTGAGGGTTCAGACCTGTACTACTGATTGTTAAGCAGGACAGACTGAGCTTTCTGCAAATAGCTTGAAGGAGGAAGCAATTTCTGAGCACACAAGTAGCACCGTGTCGCCTCCCTTTATCTTCATATTGATAAAAGACTTTATGTGGATCTTGTAAAACAGAGCCAGATCTCCTTCTGGGGAAGGCCTGCCTCTAGGATGGATAAGGTCCTATAGCGATACAACCAAAGCATCACCACAAATAGGGAGCACACGTGGTTAGAAACTACTGAATCAGAATGTGTAAGTCCTGGGGATGCATGGGGCGCAGTTGATGCTGCTTGGGACATGTGTCTTAGAGGGCTTGCAGTATGTAAATAATTGACTTTGGTGTTAACACGACTGTCTGGGATTACTGAAATCCACATGATTCAGTTCTAGCTCTGGATTACCTCAGTTGACCTTTGTGGAGGTTTTATCTATAGAGTAGTTCTTTGCCTTGTCATAGACCTTAGTTATTTGGGGGTTTGGGGTTTTGTTGTCTCGTTGTTCTCCCACTATTTAAAGTTGACTAGAAGAGAAGAGTTGTGTGTTGAGGCTAAGCTGGTTGGTTGGGTTGGCTTCTTAACATCAAGATAGCTGAATGGAGCTCTACACCCCTAGATCTCAATGTTTCGGTTGGTTTCTCAGCAAAACCCAACTGAAGTTGTCTAATTGCCTCTTCTCAAAGTTCAGGAAAAACAGTAGAGGCACTTGAGGCCTCATAGAGGAGGTGTACCTGGCTGCCTTAATATTCTGTTCCTCAATATTATTTTAGAAACTGGATTTTAAAAGTCTTTTAGAGTTTCCCAACAAGGAGAAGCCACAGTTTGTGGCATCCTATAGTTTTACATTGTGTGTTTCTTCCTTTTAGGAAAAACCTGTCTAGTACATGCTACCACGTGCACAGACTGCCCAATGAGTGGGTTGTTTCTCCTCAACCCTGGTGTTGTATAGAGTCC
>NW_022196896.1:87248073-87252709 GCF_008632895.1 Mastomys coucha
TACTTTGGTGGATCATCTCTACTTCTGTATTTGTTTATTTATTATTAGACCTCAATGACAGCCTTCTCCCCCTCCACTCTCTGTCTGTAGGATGTACTGTATGTAGTCATGCACTTTGTATTAATATATTAGAAATCTACAGATCTGTTTTGTAATTTTTATACTGTTGGATACTTATAATCAAAATTTTACTCTAGTCTTATTAGAAAAAAAAGTGTCTGATAATAGGCTAAAGCAAATTAAGACCACAGTCGCATAGTACAAACCACACAGTAGTGTATCTCACAGGGGTGACCTTTTAGAGCAGCTGTACCTCTCATACATTACTATCGGGAATTCAAAGTAGTAAGATTATTTTGGAAAACAGTATAGAAATTTCCTAGAAAGTTTAACATCCTTTAAACCTATGACCTAGCAATTTCACTTGCAAGTTTCTCCCCTCTCCCCAAAGAAATGAAAAATGTGTGTCTACACAAAAACTTGCATGCAAATGTTTATAACAGCACTATTCATAGTTGAGTAAAAACTAAGAATAAGCAAAATGTTCATTGGCTGCTGAATAAATAAATAAATAGACTATGCAAAATATATACACTGGACTATTAATCCAATAATGTGAAAGAAAAAATAATTGATGTATGAAATAACATGAATATATCACAAAACATCTGGCTTATTCAAAGAAACTTGGTATCAAAGATATTCTGTTATATAATTACATTAATATAACATTCTAGAACAATCAAAACTTTATTGATAGAAAGCAAATCATTCCTTCCAAGAATCAAGCTGAGAGAGATGAAAAGGAAAAAGTTTTCTGATGTTGAAGAAGTATTATGTATCTCAATTTCAATCATGGTTGCATTTCCATATACATTATACAAAAATCATCAAGCTAAAAACACTGGACATGAGGAAATGTATTGAAGCCTTTCAAAAAACTAAGAAATGGTTATTTATTACAAGGAGATTATTTTGTTAAATGACCTTTTAAAGAAGTAATTCACTAAAATAATTACGAACTCAAATGCCAAGAAGGTTACTTGACTATTTCCTTCCGTGACACTCAGCCACTGGGAATAACATTCTCCGAAGACACCCAGAAGAAATGGAGGTGGTTTGAAGAGCATATCTTGCTTCCTCTTTTCAAAACACAACAAAGGATGAATGAAGACTATGGAAGGAAATTGGCTTTTTAAGCTGAAGCAGGTAATATATTTCCTTCAGAGAAATCCTGACATCTTAAAAGATAATGGAATGGAAGAAAAAAAAAAAAAAGCCCTAACAGGAGAGAAGGAGATGGAACTTTAAAGATGATAAATTTCTAAAATTTCTTTGTAGGTGATAATGTCTTCAGAATCTACAGCAGAGGAGATAATATGCCCTTAGATTTCCCATCAGACATTATAAGTTCTCATGAAAAAAGTTTCCCAACTGGATGTGAGCTCATGACCATGAACTTTAAGTACTGATGCCAACTGACTGGTATCCTGCTAGGGATGCAGCTGAGACCTTCCTCCTTTGGTTTCCCTTTGCCTTCAGGTTCCCCCATTCATTGCTGTCATCTTTGACCATGTTAAGATGTATTTAGATTTAGACTCTTGGATGGCCTCTCTATAAACTGGCATTTGCATTGATCTAAGTTTATGACTAGATTGCTTTTACCATGATAGTCTTGGGATGTCTTCAGAATCTTTTTAATGGGAGGAAACAAAAAAAAGTTATACCTTCCTCAGTGAGAAAGGTCCAGGCAGCAGTGGTTGAACAAACCCAGGCTCTACCAGATATCTGAGCCTGAGCTCTCTATGCCCATGTGGAACAGTAACTTCTGAAGGAAAAAATTAAGGATGTTAATTATTTGGATGTTAAATTATTTGAACTTTAACTTGGAGGAGAATTTAATCTTTTAAACTATTTTCTTCTGGGAATTTCACAATATGAGGGAGTTCCTATGTAAATTTTGAGCATCTCTGCATTGTTGAGTAGTATTGATTAGTGGAATACATTAGTGTTGTACACTCTCTTGTATGACATATTGAACAGCATATTTGGCCATAATTTGTGGTGGTGAATGATTTTCAGGCTTGGGTGTAGTACATTTTTGGAGTTATCTAGTTAGTGTATAGTCTTGAAGCAATTTTATGCTTCTTACCACCAGTCAAAAAGAGGAATATAAAGGAGCAATAGGTAGATTAGGAAATAAGCCCTTCAACACAAGTTGGACTTCATGGGGAGAGGAGAAGAGAGGGGAGGAGAGAGGAGGGGAGGGGAGGGAGGAGAGAGAGAGAGAGAGAGAGAGAGAGAGAGAGAGAGAGAGAGAGAGAGAGAGAGAGAGAGAGAGAGAATGCTGTTGGGTAGGTAGGGAGGTTGGGGTGGATCTGGGGGGAATCAGGGGAGTGAATATGGTCAAACACATGGTATAAAATTCTTAAACAATTTAGAAAAATATAATTAAAAAAGAAAGTGGCTCTTGAAGGGTGAGAATAATATTGAATAAATATATATCATCTTGTGAAAGAAAGTTGTTGCATGTAGTTTTAAAAAACAACACTCTTCTGCCTTTGCCCAGGACTACAGCCTACACTTTGTCCCCTTCTGACTCCCTTTTGTTCCACCTAATTGATCTCAACAGGCCCTAACACGGCTTCCTTTTGAATCTGTGGATAAAAGACATACAGACAGTTTTGTTACCTTAACTTGCCTGCTAGGTACAATTTCTGGGTTCAGATACCTCCTACCTGGAAAGGCGTACCCTTACCAATTTATTATCTCTATCTCTCCTCCATACCCTTGGCCACCCACATTTAGCGAAGCCCACAGGCCATAGTTCTCCAGGGGTCTTACATGACTGCTGCATCCCTTTTCCTCCATGCATGGCAGAAAAAGCGTCATTCTCCTTCCCTATGCCTCCTTTTCCTCTTGGGACCCAGAAGTCCCACTTGTACCTTCTGCCCAGCAATTATCTCCCAGTCTTTTTTATTTACAAATCAAGAATCAATTAGAGCACTAGAACTTAGTATCAGAACCTCCCCCTACAGAAAGTTATACATATTCTTGGCTTATAAAAACATCATGGTTTATTCATTTCTATTATTGTGATGAAATACCTTCTGAACAAAAAGCAACTCAGGAGAAGAGGGGTATATTTTAAAACGTATAGTTTCTTGTTGTAGTTCAACATTGTGAAGTAGTCAAGAAAGGAACTTTAAGCAATTGATCATGCCACAATCATAGTCAAGATCAGAGAGAAATAAATGCCTACATACTCACTCAACTGCACAAGTGAGTTTGCTTGTTTTGATTTCTCTACTCTTACTCAGTTCAGGGCTCCTTGTCTAGGGAATGCCACTGTCCACAGTGGGCAAGATTTCTCACACCAGTTAATTTAAGATAACCCATCCCAGAGCCGTGTCTACAAATCTACCCAAAGTAGACAATCCCTCATTTGAAACTGTCTTCCCAGGTGATTCTAGGTTGTGTCAAGTTGACAACTAAAGCTCACTATCATATGATTCATCTCTCAGAGGTTTAGAGCAAAAAATGATGGGAATGCTTGGAGAATCACATCCACCCTCACCAAGTCCCATCACTATCATCCATTCTAATTCTGTTATCGACTAGCTGACACTATTGTCTTTGACTGGGCTTTCCTATTCAACCCAATTGACCAATACAAGATATCAATGGGTTCATTTTCTTAAAAAATTCCCCTTTTATTGAGAATAAATTTTTCTCTCATATAGTATCTCTTGATTACAACCCCCTCCCAGATCTACCCATTTATTACCTCTCATTAGAAAACAAATAGGCTTCTAAGGAATAATAAGAAAATGAAATAAAATAGGACAAAAATAACACATTGAAATTGGAGAAAACAAACAGAAGGAAAGAACCCAAGAAAAAGTACAAGAAACAGATATAGATGCAAATATAGATGCGGAGTTACACGTGCAGGAAATCCATAGAAACACTAAATAAAAAGCCATAATATATATGCAAAGGTCCTATAGGGTAAAAGAGAGAAAAATAAAATACAAAAGAAGAAAAAATTTAAAAGAGCCCTGACATGACATTATGAGATAAGGAACCTACACAGACACCACTGAGTTCATTTTCTGTTGATTATCTACTGCTGGGCATGCAGGCTACTCTTAAAAGTAGTTTGCTTCATCAGTGGCACTCCCTTGGAGAAGATTAAATTTTTATTTGCAAGTAGTTATCAGTTGGAGATTGCTTTTGGGTTAGGGATGGGGCATGTACCCACTTCTTTCAGCCATAGAAGCCATTGGGTTCATTTTTTCTGTTTGATGGGCTGAATTCCAAACACAATGGTTTTTCCTTCCTTCCTTCCTTCCTTCCTTCCTTCCTTCCTTCCTTCCTTCCTTCCTTCCTTCCTTCCTCCCTTCCTTCTTCCTTCCATTATAATCTGGCTGTACAGTCAAAACTGACCTTGAATTCTTGATCTTCTTGCCTCTGCCACCTTTGTGCTAGAATTACAGGTGTGTGCCATCAACTTAGTTTAGGATTTCAGTCTCTACCTTTTGCCTGTCTACAAGAAGTAGGGACCTAATAAAATGTTTTATTTCTCAGATTCAACTTCTTCTTCTTCTCCTCCTCCTCCCCCTCCTCCTCCTTC
>NW_022196896.1:87252870-87288334 GCF_008632895.1 Mastomys coucha
TTCTTCTTCTTCTTCTTCTTCTTCTTCTTCTTCTTCTTCTTCTTCTTCAAGTTAGCCACACAGTCTCTTCAGCTTTTGGAATTATAAATGTAATACTTTGATCTTTATTTTTATGTTTCTCAATGCTAATATATTACTCAATGTTTTTTAGTCTCAGGTGTGTAATGAGGATGTTAAATTCTCAAAAATTGCAAATGTAGGGGAGAGTAGGTTTAGTTAGTGATAAGTGACCAGAAAGTACATGAAAATGTTGGAAAATTAGTTAGAAAATATCACTCAGGGTCAAACAATGACCAGAAATTTAGGCTGAAAATATCCTTTTACCAAATGAGGATCACAAGAGCAGAAACATTTTCAGATGTAAGTTTTCCAAACAGTAGTTGGGTGACAGTAAAGAGGCAGGGAAGAATGATACTACTATTACAGAGATGTCACTAATAGAACTTGATTCTGATTTGGGGAGTGGAGTTATCAAAAGAATAATCTTATTCATTCTTGGAAGTTTAAATTAAGAGCTGGCAAACATTTGTGTAAAAAGGGTCAGTCGTGTGTGGGACATACAATCTCTGCTGTGATGAGTTAGCTCTGCCATTGTGGTATGAAAATATCTATGGACAAAAGATAGACACATGAACAAAGTTCCTTTCCAGTAACCCTTTAAGTGCTACAGTGTCTTCTCACAGGTTGTGCTTTGCTGACTCCTGGTTTAAAGGCTTATGGTGCTAGTGCTAGCTAGTCATCTGTTACCTCTGAGGTCTAAATTCAGTCTTTCAACCCCTCATGGGACACTGGGGTGTGACTCTGCAAATGACATTTCTATTTTCTGGAGGTCTGAGGTATGGAGGAAATAATGTCCCCTTTCATGTTTTGCTTCCTGTTCTTGTTGGGAATCACTGTAATGAGTTTTTGTTTGTTTGTTTGTTTGTTTGTTTTGTTTTTTGTTTTTTTTTTGACCAAGGTAGCTGGCGTTAGTTCAGTTTGTTCACATTTTCAGAAGTCATCTGTGATCTGCTTCAAAGATACTAACACCCATTGCTTGTATGTCCTCCGTCCCTGAGAGGCTTATTTCAGTATTCTGAAGAACTGTTCCAAGCTCCTAATGAATCAACCCCAACCATCTTGCCCCTTCTGGCCACAGCTCAGACATTCCATGTCCTGAGAACCATAGCCCTCTGCTTTATTCCACCAGCTCCAGGAGTGAAGGTGCTTCCTGAAGTCACTGCCTTCGTGGTACAGCAGTACTTCCTGTGTATTTTCAGCCTCTCAACTTACCCCATTCTTTGTACTAAATTCAGTTGAACAAACTGATGTAGTTTCCATTTCTTCTCACTGATATCTTCTCAACATAAAACTATACCTAGAATATAAAAATATACCTAGAATAGGGTTTCACATTGGAGATAGATAGGAAATCAAAGGAGTATAGTCTTGAATCCTTGATATATTAATACAATATATTATATTAATTAAATACACATATGTATATGTATATATATGTATATTTGCATATATAAACACACATATATTTATATATACATATAAAAATACAGAAACCAATGGCTTGAAGTCCTGAAAAATTGATGATTTACAGATATCTATCTGGCAAGCAGATTTTGACAGAAGTTGAGGATGTAAATTCATCAAGAGTTATTGTTTATATGAGCAGGGAACTGGAAATACACATAAAAAGAAGTCAAAAATAGGAAATATGTTCATTTTTATGAGACAGTGGATTGTCCTAGAGATAGAAAAGACACTTGCCAAATCCGGGAAGTCAAGAGCTACTCAACATGGGAAGTTCTAGAAACATCAAGAGAGATGTGTGTAAGTCATCACTAGGGACTTACTTGAGAATTATTTCAGTAGGAGTGCAAAGACGTGACTATCGTGTTTTTGAGACTAGTCCAAAGTTTACTTGTAACTGAGAATGATCCTGAATCCCTGATCCTGATGCCTCTACCTCACAAGTGCTGGGATTAGAAGCATGCCATATTATGCCTGGGTGCAAAGTTAGAATTGGAAAAGTTGGTGAGAGAAGTGAACTGGTATTTAATGGTAAAAGGCTATAAAGATATTTAAAAGCCTAAATGAATCAGATAGTTTTGGTATAGTTTTTACTGTTGACTTTAATTTAGGTTGAGGAAACCTTTGGGTAAAGACGAATTATTGGTTGTGAGAGGGTTATATAATATGTACGTAAAAGGGGGGAAACACATATAGCACCTGAATGGCAGAGGTGGGTGAGGATATCTGAGATGGAAAAATGAAAATAATATACAGGAAGAACACCTTTTCCTATGAGATTTAGCTAAGTTCAGGTGTGAGGAAAACCTAAATTTGTTAAATGAAGTCTGCCTATCCATTAAACAATGAAACCAAATAAAATTCATAATTGTCTCCTAAAGAAAGGTGAGGCTAGTCAATAGTAAGAAGCTGTTTGCTCAGGACAGGTAAATCATGGATGATGAGACGGGAACCATTCTGTCCAGACCCCCACTTCATATCGAGCTGCTGGAATGCTGTTGGAAGAAAGCCTTTATTTGTCATTCTTCTGGGGGCTGGCTCAAAGTCTCTCTCTTCTAGGAGCATCTCACATCTACTGATGTGAGCCAATATGGAACATATCTGATGAGTCATTCAAATACAGAGCCTCAAAGAGGAGTTGATTGAAACTGAGATTCCATGTTCCACAAGCCAGCTTCCTCCCTGTCTACCCATAGATGTACCCTCAGTGTCACTTTCCAAACTGCCTCCTGCCTCTGCCTCATGGATAACTCACCTTGAAAATCCAACTCCACAGCTTGTTTCTCACAGCTTGCTCATCAGGCCCAGCGAGTGCATCCTTGCCTCATTGTGGTCATTGTGCCTCATTGTGTGTAAATCAAATCAATGAGACATAAACTCTCCAAAATTCCAACCAGTTTTCTGCTTTATAAAATCTGCCTCTGATTTAAGTGTTGTAAATATATTTATAATATGATGTCAGCTTATTTTCATGTTGAATGTTATACTTAGACTTACAAAAACAGAAAGTGAACAAATTCTGGTTGTTTGCTATGATCTAACCCAAGGTCCACATAGTGTACACCCATTAATTTAGCAATAGAAATAACAAGACTGACAGAAATCTTCTCATGTTGGAGACTGAGGAATTTAACATGCTTTAACATACTGAATCTACAATCTTAAGAAAGTGATAAATAAAATTCAAATATCACTAAACTGTCATATACATATTCATGTTTAGTGTAGCATGTTACCCATAAAAGAATGTTTATTTTTTATTTTTTATTAGATATTTTCTTTATTTACATTTCAAATGTTATCCCCTTTGCTGATTTCCCCTCCCAAAACCCCTATGATATCCCCCTCCTCCTACTTACCAACCCACCCACTCACTTCTGCTTCCCTGTCCTAGAATTCCCCTACACTGGGGCATTGAGCCTTCTCAGGACCAAAGGCCCCTCCTCCCATTGATGTCCAACAAGGCCATCCTCTGCTACATATGCTGCTGGAGCCATGGGTCCCTCCATGTGTACTCTTTGGTTGGTGGAATAGTCCCTGGGAGCTCTGGGAGTGCTAGTTGGTTCATATTGAGATGTGATATTACTTGAAAAAGACTACAAATAATTGCTATAAACCCTATATATCTCAAGAGGCTTTCTGTCAGTGTCTCAAGACTTTATCTGTATAGTAAGCCAAGCAGTTTACCTCAATGAAGCATGACAAGTAAGATAATTTTACCTCACTGAAAACTATATGAATAACTTACAAAATTCAGTGTTACAAACTGAATGTGTATATGAGATACAAAGTGTGTACCCTTGCCAAAATAACTCTCTCAAAATAAAGAGAATTGAATGATTAAAAATGAAAAAAAAAAAAGAAAAAAAGATCTGCCTCAAGGTCATCCTGCCTAGACTTAGACTGTTCCCTCCCTCAGTGAGTTCAGTGTATTTAGTTCTGTTTGAAAGACACCTTATGATGTTTTCTGATGCTGATTATGGAGTATTTGCAGCAAAAGTATTATTATTATTATTATTATTATTATTATTATTATTATTATTATTATTATTCCTTTAGATGTTTTAGGAAGTCTGGTAGCATCAATGAGAGAAAAGCATGTTGGCAAATATTTTTGGGTCAGTGCCCTATGTAATCAAGTCTAAAAGTCATGCTTTCTCCATTATCCTAGGAATCCCTAAAGATTGTAAATTACCACAAGGCAAAAGGGATAGAGGCTCTGCAAACTTGAGCTCAGGTGATATAATGTAGGACACTCAGTACAGATGGCTTTGGTCTTCACCATGCATTAGTGTCCTGAGAATTCCTCTGAGGGGGCAGATTGAGCTCTAGTGAAGGCAAGGTTCTTAAAAATCTGCTTTGACACACTTGTCTCCTTGGCTCTAAAATTGCTTACGCTCTTTCTGAGAATTTTCATGTTGTTGATTTTCCTAGACTTTTTCTCTCTCCCCAACCCCCACAATCCTTTCCTGATTCAAAAACCAAACAGAGCAACAAACACCTCTGCAAGCGAGAGTTGCTGATAGTCACAGAAAGCTCGTCTCTTCCCTGTTTAAGATATATTGGCATAGGTTTAAGAGTATTTGGGTAAAAACAGTAGTTTTCCTGTCAAATGATTCTGAGAGCCTCTCTGAAATGGTTGTAGGGGAGATAGACTGTGGTGTTCTGAGATAGGCTTTTGTCCCTGAGAAGAAATGGGATGGTTTAGGCTTTCCACCCATCCTAAAGCTTCAGAGACGAGTGCTCCCTGTGTATTTTCAGTAGTCCTCACTAGCTTGTGTTTCTTCTTTTCTAAATTTTAATTTGTTTGTGCATGTGCGCGTATATGTATTGTGGTGTGTGTATGTGTGTGTGATAGGTTGTGAAAATGGTGCATTATTTGCTAGTATGAGAGTGTATATATGTAGGGGATGGGTATAGATACATCTATGTGCTTGCATCTGGGTTGCCAAAAGTCAGTGGAGGATGTCTTTTCTTAGTCACTCTCCACCTTTTTTTTTTTTCTTAGTCAGGGTCTCTTTGTGAACCTGAAACAAATCAATTTGGCTAGACTGACTATCCAACGAGCTTCAGGGATCTACCTGTCTCTGTTCTTTCTCCCCTCTCCCAGTGCTGAGGTTGTACCCATGTGTAGGTGCTGGGGAACCTGAGCTCAGGTCCTCATGTTTGTATAGTAAACACTTTGCTGACAGAACCATCTCCCTGTCCCTCTCTCCATCCCTCTCCCCAACCTTTAGAGCAGTAGTCCTCAACCTTCCTGATGCCGTGACCCATTAATATAGTTCCTCATGTTGTGGTGACCCCAGCCATAAAATTATTTTGCTGCTACTTCATAACTATAATTTTGCAAGTTATGAGCTGTAAGGTAAATATTTGATATGCAGGATATCAGATATGCAACCCCATGTGAAAGGCTCGTTCATGATATGATATTTATCGTCCTTGAAAGCTGGTTAGCAAATCTCTTCTCTACTGCTTCTTTTTGGGCCAATTTGGACACAATGTCTTCTTTTGCTATTATTTCCAGCAGATTGTTTTGATCTCTCTCCCTCTCTCTCTCTCTCTCTCTCTCTCTCTCTCTCTCTCTCTCTTTAAATGTACTGTTGTTAAAGGCAGGGGTAGGGCACTAATTATGTCAAGTTCATCCCCTTGAAAGATCCTTAACTCAAAGTTGCCAGCCTCTTACTGGTTAGACCTTTGAAGTTTGGGCGTATTTGAAGTCATGTGGGTTTTCACCTCTTTTTCATTATCTTCATGATCAAGAGCAAATGGTGTCTAGAGGTATTGACTATCACAAGGTCAAGCACCCCCACCCAGGTCAGCCTCTTCAGGCAGTGCACAACGGATGTGCCTTGACCCTGAGATGGGAGTAGGGGCCACTTTGCAGCTGTTTGTACCCAGAGGCCTTGCTCAGGTGGGACACCAGAGATCTGAGGAGGAGTTCTGATGCTAGGTGCCTATAATCTAGAAACTCTGCCATCCCCACCAAGGACAAGACAGAAGTTCTTGCTAAGCACTTTTCCCCATAGTGTATTTTGTTTTTCTGAAGAGGTTGTACTTCTGTTGCTGTAGATCAAATTAACATATGAATCTTATTTAAAAAAGACAAACCTGAATTTTAAATTGGCACTTCCTTTTAAGAAAAAAAAAAGATTAGAAACCATTTTTTTTTTTTAATTACAGCTTGAAAGAAAGTTTACAATTTGGTTATACAATGTTCACTGATAATCTGCCTAAAATTAGTACGTTTTCTGTTCTTATAATTATCAGGAGCTTTTTGGCTCTTGCACACACAGCACATCTCTTGCTTTCTTCAGAGCTGTCACCAACTTTGAGTCCTGCAGTTTCTTTGTTACCACAGTCCTGTCCTCACCTCTCTCTGTACTCTGGGAGAGAGAGCAAGGAACGGGGACTCTGGCCTGAAACCCAGGCCACTTTGTCTGTTCCAAGTACATCCAAGGTTTTATAAACCCGAGCTTTTGTACACAACACTTTACTAATACAGTGTGTGGCTAGGTAGTTCACATTGGCTTACACCTCCTTATGGAGAGCAGTCTGCCTTCAAACTCATGATCTTCCTACCTCAGCCTCTTTAGGTTTTGGATTACAGGCTTGAGCTCCCATGCCTGACTGTACATAATTATTCTTACTTCTCCAAGCATATTCCCCTTTGTCAATGTAGTTACCTTTACATAGACGTCTCATTGTTAGACAAATAAAGACATTTGATGTCTCAATTTCTTCTGTAGGGGAGGGAGGATTTCTTATTCATCCATTTGTTCACAGCTGTGGTCTCCAGGGAAAACCACAGAAGCACATAAGAAAACCATAGGAAGTCATTTAATGTAAGTTTCCCAATTGTATCCAAATGCAGATGGGAACGTGTGCATTGTTTATTCTTAGTTCTGATAAGGTATGGGATTGAGCAGAGGCGCTTTGCCCTCAGTGTGAGAAGCCATGGGAATTTAGCCCAGTCAGATTATTCCCACTCCTCTGTGTCCTTGTGTCTTAAGGTAGGAATATTCCCTTTCCCCAGGGACAAGGAGAGCATTTTTCAGCAAGGGCCTTCAGATCTGCTCACCAGGGAAAAATTTGGAGAATCCAAGACCTTATTTTGAAATACTCTCTGAAGTCTCTTCTGTCTCTACAATTTTACCACTCTGTCATTTAAACTCTGTGGCCTAATCCTCAGGAATTGGTTTCTAGCATTTCCTAAAATATTTACCAGATAATAGCTTTTGGATAAGCATGCTGCTCAGTTCTCTGCTTGTATTTCAATGACTTATTATTATTGATAGTATCATCATCATCATCATCATCATCATCATCATCGTCATGATCATCATCATCATTACTATCTTGTTGTATAGTCCAGGCTGTCCTCAAACTTGAAACTGTCCTGCTTCAGCCTCCTGATGGCTGGCACTCAGAATATTGCTGGAGGCCACTATGCTGGATCACTTTGGCTCTTGGTTTTGTTCATGTGGATGAGAGAAAAATCCTCAGTGTGCAAAAGTATCATTAAGTACATTTGCAAAATTTCTCTGTGTCTTTTAAATTGTTATTTTAGTATGGTTTATGCTTTTTAGAGCCTCAACGTTTAAATTTATGGAATTTATCT
Organism: Mastomys coucha; assembly: GCF_008632895.1. Classification (NCBI taxonomy): domain Eukaryota; kingdom Metazoa; phylum Chordata; class Mammalia; order Rodentia; family Muridae; genus Mastomys; species Mastomys coucha. The sequence goes on from NW_022196896.1 coordinate 87,260,516, forward strand.
CTCTAGTTTCTAGAAAAGTCTCAAGGCAGCTAAAAACTCATAGGACTATGAAAAACACCCCAAATCACAGGATACACATTCATGTGCCCACACATGTACATAACCACACACATGTGTGCAAGGACACACACACACACATACATGCACACACTCATACACACATTCACACACATATACACATACACACACACTCACACACAAATTCACACACACATACACATACACACACTCATTCACACACATATACACATACACAGACACTCACACACACATTCACACACACATACACACACATTCGCACATACATTCACACACACACACACACATACACACCATCATCTATCTATTTTTTGTCACCATTCTTAGTACAGGAATAATCTGTTCAGGTTTTATATCAGCCTGTAAGTTCCCAGTTTTTCCTGTTCTAATATTTATATGTTGTGATTTTACACTTTCTTCTCTTGAAGAAAGGGGACTCTTGGGAAGTAGGGGACTGTCCTCTAGAGAATTCTTAGGTGGGGACGATTTTATAGACTACAGTAAGCACTTTTTATTTGGGACAAGCTTACATGTAGAATATGTCCACTTAGTAATCAGCTAAGTCTTAGCTTTGTGTCACAGGGATACACAGGAACACACAGAACCCAGTTTTCAAAAAATATTAGCTCCAGAAAGATAAAGTCTCCAAAACTGTCAAGGATGGCGTCAGAAATGGTCCCTGGATTTAAGTGCTAGCAATTAGAGATGAGCAATCGCAAGTCGGAAACATTTGGATGCGATTCTTTTGTAAACCATGCCAGGGATTTTGCTGAGTGTTTCAGTGTAATTGCTCTCTTTTGTTAGCAGCTGTCTTAAGAATCTGTAGTGATTTCAGCTAAGCCATAGTGGGTTGAAAAAGAAAACAGTGGAGACTAAAGCAAAGTGTCCCTTTAGAGGGACTGTCATATGCTTGCCCCTCCAGGAGCAGCATTTGGAACCTCTAAGTCTGGTAGAGCCGAGACTGCTTGGACATGGGAAAGGCGTGAGAGTTTTTTCAGTTGTGTAACTGAGTGGATTACCACAACCGCATTTTTAGAACAAGGTGTTACTACTTATCACAGCTTAGAGTCAGGGCAGGAGTAGGTTAGCAGTGCCAATGTGGATAGAGAAACCAAGTGAGATCTCAGAGAAATGTGAAGCTAACAATCAGGCTGTCACAGATGAAGGAGCTCCTGTGAGCCCTACCATCTAGAGGACCAGATACCTTGAAGTGAAGGACAGCTGAGGTAAACACGGGTACCATGACTGGAATGAAGATGTGCACACAGAGCCCAAACTCAAACCCAGGATAAGGAGGTCACACAACCTGCTATGATCCTGACTTGGAGCCGAAAGATTCCCCTGTCCAACTTCTTACAGCACAGTCTCTATTTAATGGCTCCCATAAGCAGGACATAGAGGATGCAAAGCTCATTTGATTTGTGTTCATATGGGGCAGAGTTGTAGAACTGAGTCTAAAGGGATAGATCCATTCATTTACTCATTTATCCAATACTCATTTTGTCAGTGTTTAATAAGTGCTAGACAGTATTTGAGGAACTGGAGATACAACTTCTTGTCTTCAAGGACTCACCATCCAGGGCAATGGTAAAACACACAAACACCTAAATGCTCAGAGGCTTGTGGGGGTGGTTAAGAAAATCCAGCAAATGTTGAGGAGTGTTTAGGAATCATGCTGTGGCCCAACGCTACTCTGTCTTCACTCTACATCCCCACGTGGTCAACTTGAGTGGGCTCTATTTGTTATATGTCTTTTGTGCGTGATCTTCCCTATCCTTACTTTTTTTCATAGTATGCATTCTAAACCAATGTAATTAATAGAAATCTATATTCAGGAAGGTAATGTTTGCAGTTGGCTTTAAAGGCTGAGTAGGAGTTCAGGTACCGAAAAGAAAAAGAGAGAAGAAAAGAGGAAAGTATGCATGAAGGAAATCACAGGGAGATGAAAAATTTAAAGTATTCTGATAACGGTGACGACTTTTTTGTGGGGGTTGTAGTACACCCGGAAAGAAATGAAGAGGAACTTCTACAAGCCAACGAACTTCTAGCCTATACGCGGGAGATTGGATCTTATCTTGTAGTCAGTGAAGAAAATTTGTTGGTTTGTAAGCAGTGCAACGTCATGTTTGGCTCTTTGATGGTAGAATGGGTGGAAAGTAGGCAAAAGTTCAGAGACTATGGCAGTGAGGCCCTGAGCTAAATAATAGTGGGAGCAGTGAGATGAGTTAACCAGTCCGATGTGTGCTGAAGAGACTGAGCGACGTGGTTCCCAAAACATTTGGATACAGGGGAGCACAGGTTTTCATCTGGGTGGTGAGTGATGGCTTTGCTCTTACAGGTTGGATGCCTAGGGATTGGAAGCCTGCAGAATCTTTTGAGAGTAAAAAGGTCCCAGCACAGACATGCGTTAGCAACACCTTTTCTTTCCCCACAGTTTGCACTTTCCATCTCTCTCCACGGCCTGTGGTTGATGTCCTACTGCAATGCACGATGGCGTGTCAAATGTACATCCAGACAGTGAGGGCTGACAGAATTCTGGCCTTACCCTCTGGGGTAAGAAGAATCTCAAGGTGTGAATTTGGGCAGCTGTTTAGTTCCTTTAGATTCAAGGTTCCCATCTTTAATGTGTGTTTCAGGTGAGGTGTGTCTCCTAGGTGACATTTAAGTTTCATAAGATCTTATGAATCACTCATGCGTAAATAACGTCTCTTCCCCAAGCTTGTTTCCCCTTCTGACTGGACTGTGATTTCCTGGAAGGTGGGGGCAGTCAAATTCATCTGGATCCCAGAGACCAGACATAGGATATAGGGGTGGGGGAGGGAGCAGGCAGGCTGCTTCACAATTCAAGGCAATGCTATCCTCTGTTCTCTCTGTTTCCTAGATTAAAACAGCATTCTCTGTGTCCCTCTATGTACCCGAGTACCTTGTACTTGCTTTTTGGATGAGAATTTCCCCAAGTATCTTTCACTTGGATTGCTTTTCTACCTTCAGAGGGCTCCCGTTTCTTGGTAGTTCACCTTAAGTCCAACAATATATATATTTGTTGTTGAACTTTCCTAGATTCTAAACCTACCTCGTATGTTGTGGCTGGGTTAACCTTCCACAGTTTCCAGGTTCTTAAGCTCAAATGCCCATAGTGTATGTACATTTACACTGTTGCCATCATAATCCAGCTGCCATGACACTGGCATAATGCTCCATGGAGCCTGTCATGCATAGTCTTCCTTCACACGCCTTCCTGCCTTTGCATGCTGGGTACTGTTGTTTCTCCTTTCCCGTTCCCTCCTTTCTTCATTCCTTTTTGTTTGTTTCTTTCTGACAAGATCTCATGTGCCTCAGGTTATCCTTGAACTTGTTATATAACCAAAGATGACTTTAAACTTCTGATCCTCCTGCTTCAGCCTCTTAAGTCTTCAATTGCAGGAGCACGCTATGGTGCTTAGCTATTGTTTCTCAGTCTAGACTCCTCACCCCTCCTCCCTTCCTCTCTGAGGACAATTTGTTAAAACCCAGCTCCTTCTCCATGTAATTCCTGGAGTCCTTCTAGGCTGCATAGTAGCCAAAGTATTCTATCATCTCTGGGCCCATAATGACGTCACGTAAATTAATTAGGATATTTTTATGAGATGCTTGTATCTCATCATTCAAGGATCTTATAAGTTCTTTGAGGTACAGAATGTGATTTATGTATCTTTGTATTGATCATTATCTAATGACAGTGACAATAACAAAAGCTAATATTGCTAGATCACTTACACTTCATAAACACCACAAGACCTTTATGTTATCTCTTTTATTATAAATATGGTTCCCAGCTTATGATGGCTTGATTTATCTTTTAACTTTATGATAATGTGAAAATAGAAACCATAGTTCAGATTTTGAATACCAGCATTTTCTCAGGTTAGTGGTCATTCTCTCTCATGAGGTGGGACAGAGCAATGAGCTGCAGTTCCCTGTATCCCGAGACCCCAAAAGGAGACAGAAGGGAACCGTGAGGTATGCGGCTGTATGAGGACACTCAGTAGTAGCTCAGGTGTATTCAATCCATTTTCTATTTACAGTATCTTCAACTTACAATGGGAGAATTAGAATGTGACTCAAAACCACCTTAAGTACTAGGTTTTTACTGACTCCTTTCTTCAAGTCAGAAAAACAAGCTTGAGGATTTAAAATATGTTGCACGAGGTCATTTGTAACAGCATAGACTCTAGCTAGTTTTTTCAAGTCATAGGCATCCCAAAGGTGGAGCCACTGTTATGAGAAGTGGTTTTTTTTTCCTGCCAAGCACCAAAACAAAGGTGGTAAGAAGGGCGAGATGGTTTTAGGGTAAGCTCTGGGAGAGCCATGGGAAGCCATCTGGAAGGTAGCAGAGCCCGCTATGCATGCGGTGTGAAAAAGGAACACATGCTTCTGAAGCAGTCCTTTATGTGGGAAGCATTAAAATCTAAAAGTACTTGAGGCCAATAACCTGTGGAAAAAGAGGAAAGTTTGGAGCAAACACTACTGCATAAGCTGACGTGAATGCTGAAGATCTTTGGGTAGCGTGGAACATTTTCAGTTAGATTTTGAGGAGTAAGCGCGTTCGTTATAATTAAGACAATATTTTGTAATGAGAAATCTGTGATTGTAAGTAATATGATTCAATTACAAGTAGTGGGTTGTATGTGGTAGTATAATGTGTCTAGGGCCTAAGAGGGAGTTCGGGCAACATTTTGGGTTTGTGTTTGCTCCTGGGGACCATAAAATGGGAACGATAAACTTTAATTTCTTATTCAAAATGCTTCCTAGGGGCCTACCCTGTGCATCTCAGAGTGGAGCAACCATAAGGGATAGAAATGATGACTGGCTTTAAGATACTGGAGAAGAAGCTGCTGGATTCTGAGGAACACAGTGTGCTTGGTCTGTCGTGGTACAGTGTCAACTAATGCCCAGGCAAATGCCCTGGCAAACTAATACTCAGCAAATGGATCCGAGCTCCCACAAGTGTCTCAGCTCTGCATATGCAGGAAGCAGTGGTGGGATTATGGGTTCTGGTCAACTAACCTGGGACAGATAACCATTAACATTTAGTAGATACTCAGACTATGGATAAATGGAGTGTTTGCCATTCTGTACATTGTCTCATTTAATGGTTACACCACTCTGAGGAGGTAGTTTGGTGAGATTAGATGACCATGCAAGTTCCCACTGTAGAATGAAGATCCGTAGCTAGGCTTTTCCATCTCACATGTGCTTATGTAACCTTTTGTTCTACGTTCTAACTCTAGCTCTGCTACCAACTGGCTGTGTAACTTTAACAAGTTTCTTAAAGATATTGATGGACGTTGTTTCCAATACTGTGAGTCTCTTTCAGATTATGTTATCTAATAAAGGCCTAGAAATAAATACAGATTGTGGGAGGAAATAATGTGACCAGTATCAGCCTGGGTACCTAAAATAAATTGGCCCTGGTAAGGTAAGACAGCAGAAAAAAAATCCAAAGACAGAGTTTTTAGAAGGTTGAATTTTTATGATTTAGAACTATTGAATTCTGGAGGTAAGACAGGCAATCAACATAGCGAAACATGAAGAACCTCTCAGATTCCTTCCACTCTGTTCTTTCTTCCCATGAGAGCATGGCTGGACTGTGATAGCCAGTCCTCTTAAATTAGCCTTAGGTGTAGGTGGTAAATCCCTAAGCCAAATGATCAGTGAGCTTAAAAAGAAGACAGAGAAGACTCATACCACCATGTCTCCTAAGAAATGACATGATACTGCTTGTCCTTACGTGAGGACTGAAGGGATTGTATGGGATGACTGTATACCAGAACTGTTAAGACATGATGGGACAGGATATTTGTGGCCACCGCAGCTATCCTTCACAGATGAGAATTCGTGTTCTTGAAGGGTAATCAGGCAAGGAGTGAAGTTCTGAAACATGGGATAATGTAGACAAACTTTCAAAACCTTGACCATATTTGTTTTGTTTAAAAGACCTAACATTTGGTATCTATCCTAACACCATTGGCATTATTGTTCCCATGTCTGAAAAAAGAGTGTTTGTAACAGGATTTTTCTCACAGTTCATGGCCAGTGCAATGAATGTTAGTACATAGTCCTCTGGGGAGAATGATGGTGTTTCCTCTCTCATTAAGTATGACATGTTAAATACCCTTCATACCAGCACGAATTCCTCATATTTCCCCCCAACTGAAATGGAAGTATTATTCAAAGAAACCAGAGGACTTGGTTTTAAAACATAAGTTTTCTTTCTCCAAAAATTCACTAGAGACATATTTTAGCTTCTTGTCCTGCTCTGCGGTCTTGGTTCAGAGACAGAGGACAAATGGCAGCTCTGGTTCTTGTCATGGACTTAGAGAGATGATCTCTTTGCTTCCTCTGCAAATTTATGTTGTTTTCCTTCAGAAGGTTTTTCTGTTATAGGCCGCATGGTCTCTGACTGAGTCATGTTGCAGATTCTTAGTCATTCAGAAACTTTTAGCTCAGCCAGACTAAGTTAAATCGTGCACACCCCCTCCTCCTTTTTCCTCAGCAAACTCCCAAAGCTTCTGCAGATTTTGCTATACATATCCCATTCTGCCACTTAGAAGAAGATATCTACAAAAGTTTTTTTTTTTTTTTTTTTTTTTTTTTTTTTTTTTTTTTACCCAGAAAACGTGACAATTAAGACTTCTGCTTTTAGTGCTCAATTTTTGGATTTTTCTGACTTTACATTCCTAAGGCAGAAGCAACGTTAAATGTCTTTAGGCCAGAGAATTGTCTTCATAACTTTTTATACAAGGGCCCCAACAAGCTAGATAAACATGTGACACTTAAATGCCTAAAGGGTAGAGTATAAAATTTCTGTGCATATACTATAGGTGACATGGCTGGTGACATCATCTTGTATTTGTCACCTCACCCAGAACATCTGTTTTAGTGGACATGGTTGTTTGACATATTGGAAGTGATTTGAAAGTAAACAAAAAGACTTAAAGAGTCCTAGTAGATGTTATTGAACCTGGATATTTGGGTGGATAACTTCAATCCTACTCTACATGGCAAAGTTAGCAGAAAGAGATCCTGCCTTTGCTTTTCATGGCAGCCTTCATCCCTCCCTTCGATGTCTGTGGAGTCTGTGATTTCTTGGCATCATTCTGTCATTCAGCTTTTTCCTTCCCACATGTCTGGCCTTTCTAGACTAAAGATGTAAGATAGGGATATACGGGAAATAGTTGTCTTTGTTTGTGTCCGACCTACATCCTTCCTCTATCTACTCTTTACTGATGAGGCTGTGGTTGCACGCAAAATTTCTGTCTCCAGAACTCAGCAGCCAATGAAAAGCTGTTATGTCAACAGCATCTTAAAGCCATTTCACTTTCAGCAACATCTTCTGACCAGCAATGATGGGGATAGCTTTGAACACTTCCCAGGATTACCGCTGGTTAGTCAGCACAGTTCACTTTTCTTGAGACTACAATTTCCTCAGTACCATTGATTCTTCATTAAATTTGGTTGTTTCTTTTCATTCCCAGTGATAATAACCCCATTTAAAAATCTCAATAGAGGGCTTAAATTGGTCCATTAACCCCCATCTGCGCCTCCTGACTTCAGTTTTGAATTCTTTCCACAGAGTAAGGTGAACTTAAATTTCCTGGAATAAGGATTTTCATTGTCAATGTTCTTCTGTTCATGAACCATTGACAGTCACAAGCTATTCTTCAGTCACGAAGCTTTGATGGAATCTACAGCATCCAAACACTCTGCCTTGACCTGACCTTGAACATTTTTCACATCAGGCTCCAACTATCTCTCTAGACTTTTTTCCTCTTTACTTCCCGAAATTTTAAATAGTCTTTTCTCCAGCAAATTTTATTCAACCACTGAACCTCTTCTCTTATTGTTTCCAGCCTCAACCTCAAATGAACTCTGGCACCAAGAGACAAATGACATTTAGAATCTCTAGGAACATATTGTAGCAACATTAGATCATTAAAAATCTTCAATTATACTTTCCCATTCCCTCATTCATCTCTCCATTTATTTAATGTCAAACTTTCTCTATATATTATATAATACATTATATGTATATATATACATATATATACAATACACACACAAACACATACTCCTTTGGATCAACCTTGATATACTTCCACCTGAAAGCCAGTAGACATCATGAGAGCCTAGATACAGAGCTGGACCAGAATATACTTTTACTTATGTAGAGAGGCATAGGAGTAAATCAATAAATATGCCTAGCTAAGTCACAGGTGAAGGCACACAATGGGTGACTGGCTCTTCCAAAAAGGAGCAAGTTGGTGAGAAAAAGGTTTTTAGAGAACACGACAAGATTTGAACTGACTCTTTTTGGAGGGTGAGGTAGAATTCATTGGAGGGTCATGGAATCTTAGTAGGTGGGGTGAGTTTGAGCTATAAGAGATGAAGTTGCTAAGGTAAGCGACCATCAGATCTCAGGAGTTTTCCCACCTATATTATGCTAAGGAGTTTGGACTTTGCCTCAGAAGCAAAGGGGAGCCACTAATAGACAGAACTAATTACTGTGTGATATGGGGAGCACCTGTGTGAAAGATAGCGCTATTTATAGAAAGAACAATGTGAGTGGGAAGCATGTTTGTGAGGAAGGAGTGTGTGTGTGTGTTTGTGTTTGTGTGTGTGTGTGTGTGTGTGTGTGTGTGAATTTCACAAGCTTGTGGAGCTTCAGAAAGTGTCAGTAGTTGGGTAGGTGAGGATAAAGATGTGGGCCAGGGAGTGCAATCTTAAGAGTAAGCAATCTATAAATCATAAGGAAATGGTAGGGCCGATTTCACTTCTACCTAAAAAGTATTATAGAATAGGGAAAGAATATGACATCAGAGGGAAAGCTGGAAGGGAAAAAATCCACAGCAGGAGAGAATTAAAAAATATGAGGCAGGGGGAGGAAGGGAGGGAAAGAGTGAGGGAGAGAGAGAGGGAGAAAGAGAGAGAGAAAGAGAGAGAGAATGATAGAGGAGAGGACCATTGGGGAAGGATCAAAAGAGAGTGGTGGGGTTGAATTGAATTGGGTGTGGATATGAACAAGACGATGTATATATGAACGAAATTATCAAAGAATACATTAATAACCTTTGGGTTTTGTTGTTTGTGGTGGGCTTTGTTGTTGTTGTTGGTGGTGGTGGGTTTTTTTTTTTTTTTTTGAGACAATCTCACAATGTAGCACTGTCTGGACTGGGAACTCACAAATGTATGTACCAGGCTGCCCTTTGAACTCCTAGTCATCTGCTGCTGCCTCCAGAGTGTTAGGATTAAGGGCAGCTACCATCAAGCCCAGTTAAAAATAATTACTTAAAGAACAGAATGCCATCAAGGAGTGTTCTAGACACAGGGATCTTGAGCTCCATATTGGTGACAAAAGCTGATGGGATGGGGAATACAGAGAATTGGAGAGAGTGCACAGATGGAGGCCTAGATTCCCCTCTGAATTGTGCGGTAGAAGAGGCTGGGATCTAAATGTAGGAACACACTTGGCTTTGATGGAAGTGGAGAACACAGTAGACTGGAGGGAGGTGGTCTTGGAGCAGTGACTGTGAGAGAGGAGAGTTGTGCAGCACAGAGTTTTGTTTGCTTGTATTTCACCCTAGAGTCAAGACGGATCCAGCTGAGCTGGAGCCAGAGTCCCTGGAATTGAAGCTGCATTGAGGGTGTGTGTGTAGCACAGGCCTTGCACTGTGACTACACGGCTAAGAGTGACCCAAGAATCTGTTTGCAAAAGGAAACTTGCACTGGATTTTCTCCGAGGCTTCTTTCAGCTTTGAAATGTTACGATTCTGTGATTAATTTTTTTTAAAAAAATAAATTAATAGGGCAAACAGTATTTCAAGAGGAATGTTTAAATTACTTATGAGAACAAACTTTTTAAGTACCCTTAAGCATCATAAAACATCCACTCCCACAGAAATAATTGATATGCCAATTATAAATCTTTCTTAGCTGTTCATTCAGGCAGATTTCCTGAGACCTATGCTTGGCCACGTTCTGTTTACCTACTTCAAGTTCTTGTTTGTATTTCAAAGCCCAAACTGCATATCTTTCAACAACATGTTTCAACCTGGCTGATCCCAGAGAAGCGCTAAATTATTAAAGTTTTCTATTATGTGCAAGATGAGTTCTTGATGAATTGGTCTATCTCTGGAGAAATGCCCATCTTCTTCTTAATTTAGGACACAGCTGTCAGAATTGCAAACTTCATCAAAAATGGCCACACATAACTCAGACACCTCTCAGAGACGCTTCCTCTCAATTGGCATGGTCTTTGAGGGCAAACCACACTCTGAAATGTTTGTGTAACAGGAAAATGTGGTGTCAAGATGATCAAAACAAGATAGGAGACAATATATTTTCACAGAATTTGCATACATTATTAAAAATAATAGCAAGTGCACCTACAGAATGAGAACACAGCCTTCAAGAGAGAGACGCTGAAGAAAGCACAAGCTGATTAAGTGCATGTGTGACGTCCAGAGCTGATGTTAGCGATAATGAGGTTGACCCTTTGTAAGTTTAGGAGAACATCAGCAATCTCCCTACCTCAGTGAAAACAGATGAGGCCTCTGCTAGTAGCCTTAAATCATGATCTGACACTTGGATGAAATGTGTGAGGTAACCATCCTGAACTTCAGTTCACTTTAGTGGAAAATATAAGGAAGTGTCTTGGCAAAAAAAAAAAAAAATCAGTAAGACAAATCAAACTGAAATCAAATAACACAATGCAAGCTGAATTTTCAAAGGAATGCTTTTTTTTTAAGATTTATTTTTAATTGTCTGTCTGTCTGTCTTTGTAAATGTGAACCCTGAGTGCAGGTACATGGGAAGGTCAGATGCATCCGATTCCCACTGAGGCTGGAGTTATATGCCATTGTAAGCCTCCCTAGGTGCTGGGAATTGAACTCAAGTCCTCTGTAAGAGCAGTACACAGGTTTAAATGTTGAGATATTTCTCCAGTCCCTAAAAGAATAATCATAGGCATTCAGTGATGCGTAGGGAGGATTCCAGAAGGACACCAGGTTGATCAGACAACTTCCAGAAGTAACAGGAACACGATCCTATGAGTAGGTTCTCTGTAGCATTATCTGATATAATGTGACCTTAGGAGATCGTGCAGGTAACCTAGGAGGGAGAGAGACATTGACTTACTCTCTATGTCTCCTTATTTTGCCTCCCACTGAAACCCAACTGGTACCTGGTCAAGGTAGTCAGCCAGGTGGCCTATGGGAAGGGTTCATGATGAAGACATCCACCTTGTGGGACAGTAAAATGATCAACACTACAGATCACTGAGAAGTGCAGAGGAAGAGAGACAAGGTTGACACAGTCTCACTATGCATTAGCCACTACTATCATTTCTGTTAGGAGAGGCTTCCAATTGTACCACTTGTCATGTGTTTGGTCTTCTCTTGCAGGAGCCAGCTATGCTGCAACTAATGTCACCAAGGCAGCCTGTGGCGAATCTGTGCTGTGGCCTTGAAGCTAAAGATAATCCAAGAATGAGATGGTATGCTGATTTCTTATTACCAGTACATAGACACATTTATCCTCCTAGAGTATATTTGTTACTTCTGTTACTGTGATAAAACACCAAAGGCTATTTATAGAAGAAAGTTTATTTGGGCTAATTTCCAAAAAGATAAGAGTCAATCAAGATTGGGAAGCAACTGTCATGACAGAGTAGCAAGCAGCAAACTCATATGTTGAATGCCAAACACAAAGGGGAAAAGGGGAAAACCTTGTCTCTCAAAATCTGTATCCTATGACATCTTCCAGCAAGGTTACAGGCCTTCCCAAACAGTTCCACAAATTGGTGACCAGTTGAGACTGCAGAGAACATTTTTCATTCAAAATACTACAGAGTTCTGGAGATCAGAAGTCCATAGTTCATTTAATCGGCTTAGCAGACAATCTATTTCTTTACTTTCCCACCCTGGTGGTATTCAGAATTTCTTGACTTATGGTCATTTCCAGCATCATCAAAGTGTATCCCTCCAATCTTTGCTTCCATTGTCACATGGCTTTTCTAATGACTCTTTTACAATAACTTGTGGTCATATTTAGGGACCACTTGGATAAGTCAAGATAATCTACCTACAACAAGATCCTCATCTTAATCAGATCTACGAAATCCTTTTTACTATTTTAAGTAAGTGGGATTACAGTATATGCATGAGGTGGTGCTATCATTATTTAGACCATTGTAGGGAGGAATCAAGTGGAGTTCACTTACTGTGTTGTTAATTGGCTGGAACTGCAGCCTCTTACTTATTAAATTATGTCATTGTCTTAGACTGGGTCTCAGAATGAAAGCACAGTACAAGGATTTATATACAGATCATTTATTTCAAATGCAGCTCCTGAGAGCATCAGTAGTAGACTTAAAAAAGAAGGGAGGATGGAAAATCAATTCAAAGATACATTATTGGATTGACTGGTATTGTAAACATGTGTGACTAAATCTATTCAAGATCCCTTGAATAAGGCACAGGGAATAGTTCAGAAGAGCCTGACCAAGATGATAGCGCAGATGGGCAATTGTTATTGCTACTGATGACTGACTAAGTGCTGCCCCAAAAGTGTTACCTCTCTTGAAATCATAAGCTTCCCATTTCCTCTGGTATCTTACATTAGAAAACTCTTAGGGCTAAAAAGCTAGAGATATGTGAGCAGCAACAGCACACCAACTGAATAACACTACATCACTAGAGTGAAGAGTGATCCAGAAGAACATGAGATGTAGCACAAGAGATAGCTAATACCTTCGTGGAGGAGACTAACACAAGAAGAATGACTTTATATTGGGACTCACAAATGTGGCTCACTGAACAATTCTATATGAGAAGCCAGACTTGTTACTATATTTGTTCAAGTCTTTCTTTTTGTTAGAGGAAACATTGCATCCATGACATGTGGTTACAAAAAAGAAAAAAGAAAAGATTAAAAGTGTTTTAATAGCTTAAAATGTGAGATTCTTTTTGAACACCCACTCATGGTTTGATTTAAAGTCTAGCAGAGGAGGCCAACATTAACAATAAATGAAAGATACAGGCATAATTAAACACTCTCAAATGTTCTATACCTAGATTGAAGTCAAGGAAGTTCCTTTGAGAAATGATGACTGAGCTAAGACTTGAAAGATAGGTAGGAACTAGGAAAGTAAATGGAACAGCATGCCAATCAGAGGAGAACCAATAGGTAAAGTCTGAACTGGAGCAGAACATGGTATGCTTAAAGGGCTTGGAGAATCCAGAGTAGATAAGGAAGAAGGAAGAAGAAAGACATAAAGTGAAATTAAAAATGTGGAAATTGGTACAGCAGAGATTCTGAAAGGTCCAGTCAACATTGCAACTATAGCTTTATGCTATATTATTTATTTATAGTTATATATATATATTTATTATATATTATTCATATATTTACAGTATATTAGTAATACACTAACATTGGGAAGATAAAATTGACATTTAAAAGGCTGCTTGCTTAGTAGAGAGGGGACAAGAATGAATGCATGGTAATAAGACACTTAAAGTGAAAGAAAATGATTGACAGACTGAGGACACGGTTCACTGTGATTAGAAATTAGTTATCCAAGTATAGATGCTAATAAATACCAGAGGGGAAATGACCTGTGTTCCCGAGAAATTTAATGGTTTATGAGAAAGCCAAGAAACATCACATCAACTTATGACCCACTGGTGACTCAGCCAAGAGCATCGGGGTACATATTAAGTTTTTATATCTTAGTTTAAAATATGGAGGCACTTTAACAGTTGGAACCATATCAAGTAAGATAGGTGGACTCAGAAATTAAGGTATTTGGGTCTATTCCCAGCAGAGGAGAGCTGGCTAGAGAGATGTAATGGAAGATATTTTTAATATTTTCATTTTGAGTTCCTTTTCAATAATGGTTCTGACATAGAGCTTTATTAGTAAAGCAGGAACTCTTAGAGTCAGTGTCTTAGTGGACTTCATGTGCCTTCCTAAAGGCAGGCTTCAGTCATGAAAAGGCAAGGGTTAAAAGAAAATGGTAACCTGGGAATATAAAGAGGAATAGTCATGTGGGTCAGATTATATACTATGCAAATTAAAAATAGGAAGAGAAGAGAAAGACGAGAAGGAGGAGGGGAAGAAGGAGAAGGAGGAAGGGGAGATGGTGGGGTAGGATATATGACCTGGAACATCCTATAAATAGTTCTAGATGAGAGAGTTTCATAGAGATCCTTTGTTACTTTAACCTGGGAAGGACTGTTACGTATATTGTAGGGTAGTCAACATGAATATCATTCCTAGATTCTTCTAACAGTCTCCTCCGGTCCCCAAATAACATGGCAACCAAAAGTGGCCCTTAGGGATACAAAAACCCCTTTGTTGAGAAGCATTGTTCTAGACCTTTGGTAATGTTGGTGCCATAGTGAGGACCATGAACAAATAAAGGAACCTGAAAGGGTGGTTTCTTTTATTTAACTCCTTTTAACAGTTAACTAATTTACCAATAGTCATTGATAATAACCTATTTCCAAGAGGTTTGATTTTAAATCAAATAGGAGATTCATTTTGCTACAACCTGTCTGCTGTCTGAACCAAAATGTTTCATGTGTGGAAATTAAGTCAAGTTGAAAAACAAGTTGAGTCAGTAGGTCACCAAAACTGTGTGTGAATAAACTTTTATGCAAATACATTGGCATTTTGCCACCGAAAGAGAGAAACATCAAGAAGATCAAAAGGCTGCCATTGCTAAAACACAAACATTCAATTTTGTCTTTATTTTCCATAGGTCAAAAAGAGTTTAAATGAGTTTTCCATGATGTAAGAAAGTACTTGTCTTACTTGTAAATCACCAAATTACCGAATGCCCCCTTTTAAAAGAATGATTTCTCTGTACCTGGAAAGTTCTCTCTTTGTGATATTGTCTTTCTTAGTTTCTTTTCTGTAACTATGACAAAAATACTCTGACAAAAGCAACTTAATAGAGAAAGAACTTATTTCAGCTCACTCTTCAAGGTACAGTGGTACCTCATGGTAGAGATGTCAAGGTAGCAGGATCTTGAAGCAGCTTGATCACATTGTATCCACAATCAGGAAGTAAAAAAATAGTGAATGGATGTTTGCTAGTGCTCTGCTTGCGTTCTCCAGTCTGCATAGCCCAGAACCTCAGCTACATGAATGGTCACCACTGGAGTGGGCAGGTCCGCCCACCTCAGTTAACGGAATTAAGACAGTCTCCCATAGGCATACCAGAGGGTCTTCTTCTCCCAGATGATTCTAGATTTTGTCAAGCTGACAATTGACACTAATCATCACAACACCTATCTTCCTTTCATTTTAATGCTTAGTTGAAGGCATAATGTTTCAAATGCAAATGACATTATACTTTAAGGCTTATTATCAGCTTACATTGCTCTTAGACTAAGGATCATAATCTTCAACTAAACTGGTCAGTTTTAGTTCATCATTGCATATCCGAATGACTAGATTGCTAGGGAAGATTCCGTCATCTCATCTCAAACTGTGGATCTCTGAAACACGTGCTTTGGCCATACTGATCTTTCTTCAGTTCTTTGTTTATTCACACACAGATCTCTGCACATGATCCATCATTTGCTTGGGAAGCCTTTTCACAGCTTCTTCACTTTAGTTAGCTCATCCCCAGATTTTAGATCTTGGCTCATGTAAGAGTTCCTCAGAAACTTCTCTACGTAGTTTTACCCGATAAACAAATAAGCAAACATCTTGTTATCAAATGGTCTAAAACATACTGTATCTTTTCTTCATTGCCTTAATGATGTCTATATCTCCATATGGGTTCTTATTGGAGTCACATCTACTTTCTCTACATATCTCCCATTTTTACTGAGCAGAAACTGTCTCTATTATTCCTGGCACTCAGCACAATAGGCTCTATGAATATTTGTTAAAATAACCAGACAAATTTTATTGATATAAAACCACAACTTTCACCTCAAAGGGAATAAGATATAGCTTACATTAGCGCCAAATATGAGTGACTACTGCCCAGGAACACAGATTTAGGCCACCTCAAACTCCATATTCCAATATGAACCCAACTTTGTGAAAATTTTATGATAACAGAACAAAGAGAGCTGTAAATCAAGACACTTTTCCAATACATTGGTGAGTACATTATGTATGTAGGTAATAGAAAGGCAAGGAAAACTCTGCTATGGGCATTACGTGCTATCTGACAGCATTCTTAGTCCATTGATTGGTGAAAAATAGGGATCCGTTATTACATTCTAAAGGATTTTTATTGTTAGTTACAAGATGTTAAGCCTAACACAAGGAGTAGGTGCAGACTAATTGTCTAGGGGGCTATATTAGGTTCCTGATTTGCAGCATTCCAACCTCTTCATGGTGCTGAAGCTCTAATCCGTTGGTCAGCCTTTGAAGACAGCTTCTCTGTAGGGATTCATGTATTTGTACTTTTCATTGCTGTGAACAAATACTTGAGAAAAGCAACTCAAAGAAGAAAGGACATACTTTGTTTCATGGTTTTAGAGCAGTGGTTCTAAACTTGTGGGTTGCTACCCCTCTGGGTGTGGAATGACTCTTTCACAAGGGTCACCAAAGACCATCAGAAAACAAGATTATTTACATTATAATTCATAATAGCAGCAAAATTACAGCTGTGAAGTTGCAACAAAAATAATTTAGTTGTTGGGCGTCACCCCAACAAGAGGAAGCATGTTAAAGAGTTGCAGCATTAGGAAGACTGAGAAGTCCTGACTTAGAGGGTTCAATCTATATTTATTTGGTTCTACATATCTGGGCCCATTGTAAGGCAGAATATTCACGGTTTATATGAAAGAGGAGGCTGTCTGCCTCATGGCTAGAAAAGGAGATGGTATAACAGGGTAGGGGGCTGGGGGAAAACTAGGGGCCATGTATATAGTCTTCAAAGGCATGCTCCATGAGACCTACTTCCTCTAGCTAGGCACAATTTCCTCAAGTTTTCATGATCTCCCCAAAGAGAATCATTTCGATGTAGACAAGTGTTCAGCATATGAGTCTGAACATTAAAAGCATGAAATTTAGAGAATCAATTAGTCATTGCAGTCACTGGAAACCTGAATAGATGGTCTCTTACATATAATGATTTTGACTTATGCTCTTTAGACTTTATAATGGTACAAAAGTGACACATGCAGAAATCATACTCAGATTTTAGATTTTTGATCTTTTTTTCTGGGTTAATGAAATGCTGAGCACTGGCAGCGAGCCGCAGCCTCTAGACAGCCGTGCTATGGTGGGTGCAAACAGCTGACCTTTTATAGTATGCTGCTTTGTCTAACAAGACACTGGCTTTACCAGGATGTGACCCCATTGCCAGGTATCTGGCTTATCAAAGGTCAGCTAAGTAGAAGCTCCTGACTCTTTATACTAGCTTGTGTAAAGCCAATTGAGACAGGGCCACATTTGTTTACTATTTCTGGTGGCTAATTATCCTCTTCAAAGACACCATGGCATTCTTGAGACAAAGACTATGGTTGCCTGGAAAGTCTAAAATGCTCACTACCTGGTCCTTCACAGAAAATATTTGCCACTGCTAATCTAAATTGTCTGCTTGCTGCTTAGCTCATTAATCAGTCACCATACAAGCTAATCCCAAGGAAAATGCAGTGCAATAACACGAATCTGTATGTTTCCATTGTGGAAGTGTTTACTATAGGAGCCCTCAGTGAACACTGGCTGTATGTCAGCTATCGAGCTATACATACTGCCTACATCCTCTCGTGAGACAACAGTAGGTCCTTATCGTACTTGGAAAGGAAAGTGTTTTCCAGAGCTATGATGTTCATGTGGAAAAATGTAAGCTAGTATCTGCTTCCCATTCAGTTGCTACCAAGATGCTGGGAAGACTGATGTACAGGCGTGACTTGTACTTGGAGGTCTCCAGGTGCTACATTCCTTTAGACTGTCCAGAGAGCCAAAGAGAGTGGGCTGAAAGAAATAATATAGGGCAAGAGGAGCACTCATGGGAGCATTGAGACCTAGAAAAAAAACTCACTGTGTTTCATTTATTTGGTTGGGTTTGAATATGACAACCTATGCCAGGGTCTTTGAGAAAAAGACTGGTAAGATGGATCAGAAAGAATCAAGCGAGGAAAGTGACTGTACAAGTAGTGAAGAGGGCACAAAAAGTGTCCATATGGTGCTTGTGAGCCTCAAGTGCTTGAAGAATCTAAAAACAGTCAGATGTGGGCATGGCGGGAGTGTGTGTGGGGGCATGGAAGGCAAAGGATTTGGGAAGTCAATTTGAGAAGATCAAGAACTTAGAGTGGGGACCTTGAACATGAATATGAGATGGTTGAGTCCATATGACACAAGTTCAAGAACCCTTGACCAGAAATCTGAACTACAAAGGTTGGGATCAAGGCAAAGAACCAGAAACAACACTATGGGGTTCAGAAATGAGAATGCAACTTGGTGAGACCATGGTGTTTGGTAGACACCCTCCCAGAGCTAGAACAGCTTCTCAGAACTGAAGTATCTAATTATGGCCAGAGAAGCATGTTTATCTATGGGATTGCCTGAAAGAGAAAGGGAAGACAGTCCTTGGCTTTGGTAAGCAAACTGAACCCCCCAGATCCCAATTTCTCAGTGAGAAAACAACTTTGCCTTAATTTCTCTATCTTTTTTTTTCTTCCTATGCTTCATGTTTTCAAAACACACCTCATTGCTCAAGTGTGGTTTATTGATATCATTGACAACTCCTTCGACAACCAAATGCTCTCCCAACCACTTGCCATCACAGCCACAAGATCATGTATCCTGCTGTGTCATGCTACTTCCCCGATCTTGCTCACCTACTTGGCTTCACCACATAACCCACTGTCATTTACTGTCTGACAGAACTCAGCGTAAATGTCAGACCTTCTCAGCAGTACTGTCAGACTCCTCACCTTTCAGTAAGAATCAGCTGCATCCTCCTCATGCTCATAGTGTTTCTTATATAGATGGATCATAAAGGTTCTATGGCTTTCCAGATGATGATTTTAAAAAAGAAGACCCTCCATGTGTGTATAAGTTCCTATTTAGGTCTTGTCCCATGTTGTCAACCCTGCATCCAGACTCCTCCCTGACCTCTATAGATCTTTTGAGAATACTTACTACTGTCTTATATGCTGAGTGGTGTCCTAGGCTCCCCCTACCTCTGTCTCTCAGCTGGAGAAGCCTTACCCAGATTCTGTGCTGAGATCAAATCCCCCAGATTAAGTTCTCATAGCTCTCTGAGACCCAGCTTGAGAGCCCATACCAGACAATTCTGCAATTGTCTGTGTGGGGTTGTTTGTCTGTCTTCTGGAAGTCGTGTGTTTTCTAGGAGCTGAGGAAATGCTCCTGTTGTTGCTGGCTCCTATTTCCAGCTGTTCAGCCAGATACTGGGCTCAGGATAGGTACTGAGTACACAGCTGTGGAACAAATGAGTCAATATTAGATTTGTTTGGGTTTGCCTCTTCTCTCTTTCCATCCAGAGAGCTCCTGAGAGGCAGGGTTTTAACTCTTTCTACACGGTAGCTGTTCAGTGTGCTTTGATGGTCTCGTATTCTAGTCAGTGACAGAATGATCTCTAGTTTGACCAGGAATTGTATCCTAAGAGCTTCTTTAGCTAAAAGGCAAGCAAGATAATAATGCCTTCATGAAAAAGGTGTGTTTTATGGATATTTCTTTATTGAGCAATATTTTTCTGGTCATCTGATGACCTCTATAGGGCTCTCCTTAGCATCATGCTTCTCTCTGACACTGATCTGTGGGCATCCTCAGCGAGTGACATTTTCTTCTTCTCGTGGTCTTAACTTCCAGGCTTTCTCTCCTGTTGATTTTCTAGCAGCCATGCTTCTGCACCTCCTACTCCTCCACCCTTAAGCTTTGGCTGCCTACGGGACCATTATTTGCTTTCTTACTCTGCCCACCTAACTCTGCTCTCATCCTCCTACCTGGATTTCTTTCCAGAAATAAAATGACAGTAGAAATGGGTATGTTCCCCCAAACCCAGGAAAGGGGGGTGTTGCTTCTCTACTTAAAGCAGAAGAGTTTAAGGCAGCTGTAGGAGGAATACATTTTTTAGAAACAGGGAGGTAGAAAGTTTGCTGCTCTTTTATTTTAAAGTAACATAAAAGTGATAGATGCAACTAAACATCCCGATGGTTGATCTGTGAAATACTGCAGGCAGTTCTTCTACCTCTGACTGAAGAGTCATGATGAATGGCAGAGTGAGCCTAGGTCTTTAGGTACTTTGGAACTTCGTGCTGCAGGAGGTTCCAGACTCCACTTGTGTCTTCAACAAGAATTGTACTGATAGATCTTACGTGATCCTGCCCTGTGCTATTGCTTAGCTCTGAGCTTGGAGCACACTTACTAGCTAAATGAACGACATGCCTACAGGTAAGGTTTTCTTATAAGATTTTGTTTGGGGAAATAAATAGATTTCTCCAGTCTTTTAAAAGCCACTCCACAATGCTTAGGATGTGATAATAGACTGAGGTTAAAAAATACTCCACATTATTGTGGAGATATTGTACATTATTGTACAAGATACATTTTATTCACTTTAGGATTACACTCAAGAAAGCACACATTTAAAACTGAGCACCTAGTCAATGCTTTTTGACCACTGTCCTTCTACCTCCTCTTTCTTCCTTCTTTGGGCCAGCTCTCCCCACAAGCTCTCAACGATCCAGTACTGTTCTAGTTGTTAGTACCGAACCACGTCCCTAACATGTTTCAAATAGCTTAGCTGTCTTTTTGGACCAAGCGGTCAGCGCCAAGCATCCTACCCACCGTGCCTCTTATGCAGTCTTGCCACAATAAAGCTTGCCTTTCTGACTCTTTTTTTCTTCCATGTAATTTTCTACTTAGCCCACTCATGTTCACAGAAGCACTAGTGTGGTCCAGACTATTAAAAGAGATGGTTTACCTCATTAATCCAGGTCCAGAACACCAGTCTGTGGATATCACCTGCTTCTGGCCTATTCTGAAAATAATTGGAGGGAAACAGAGATTGACATGCATTACCTATGTTTGGGCAAATTGGTACTCAAAGGAGGGCACCCACAAGATGGGAAAGAGGTAGTGATGAAGGGACTTTCTATATATGTTCATGGTTCATGATATCATTTTCTGTAGGATGCCTGGGTAAATATCTGCACTTTTGTGACTGACAGAGTTCTCTTCTCTCACTGAGAGACTCTGTGGACTTTAAACCTCAGGATTTTAGTCAAGACAGTATTCATGTCACATGAGGAATATGAGCCTGAATGAAGTTAAGATATAGAATCATTGTCCTTATGTGTATCTTCCCTGTTTACTTTAGCTATAAGATCCACTCTTTATTAGGAGACTCTTCTGTATGGTGTGAGTATGTTGGAAAAGGGGTAGTATTTGTAGCTCTCTTATTTTATCAAAGCCTGTTACTTTGCTGTGATTAATTCCCCCCAAACTAATTGTTGGAGAGTAACCAAGGGCTGGAGAAAATGCTAACAGCATTTCACGACCTACGTGTAATTATTCTTCTCATTCTGCTAGATGTACCTGGACTCCTTGGGCCTGGGTCTGCTGGGGGTCATCTCCCCATCACTCAGGATAAAACTGTCTTCTGACGGAGCATTAGAACAATGGCTTGGGAGAAGCATGAGTGAGAGAACAACCGGAAAACCAAGACCATATAATTCTGAGTCACTTTGTGGACCACCATAGTACGCGAGCTACTTCTGCATGTTGTTTGCCTCATGCCTGTCATTTAAGAGCAAAGGAGATTTGGCTACCATAGTAATTAACGGCCTTTGGAAGGCCCTAGTGCATAAGCCGGGTCATTAGCACCTTTGCGGGTTTAAACTATGAGCTAACAAATTCTTGAGCAGTGGGATATTTGCTAAAGAAATATTAAATATCAAAGTGATATCCACTTTTGAAGTCTTCACTATTTCCTTCAAAGAAAAGGATAAGTTGAAGAGATAAATGCAGAGAAAAAGATATCACATATAAAATTTAGACCACTAAGGTAAGATAATTATATATTGTGGAGTCGTTAGTGTTAAAATATTGGTCCAATCCTCACTTCAGTGCATAAAAAGACGGCAACCTGAGAAAGCCCAGAGCATATGAGAACATCACCCAAATGCTTCCTTCTCTATGTCATTGTGCTAAATATAGCTATTAATTAGCCCTATACTAAGACCTTAACCAATAGGAAACCCAGGAGGCAGGGGCAGATTAGCTCTGTCGTAGGATCCCCATCTATTGCCTCACATAGTCTCAAAACGGTGACTAAGACTGATGCATAAAACAGAGAGTGGGAGCATCAGCAGGGGACCAAGGCTTGTAGCTAAGAGACAGAAACTTGAAAGTCAGAGTTCAGATTTACAAATCGTGACGGGCCAAGATTTCTGGCATCCGTTCCAAGTTAATAGAGCTTTCCCAGAATTGATTCCATTAAAATTTTACTAGAGTTTTAAGGAGTTATGCTAGCTTAGAAAACCCTACATCTAGAAAGAGACCTGTGACAGCTTTCTTGAGAAGCCCATGGCCATTCTGGGTGTGCATGACTGTCCTTCTCTTACAAATTTCTTTACGGCCCTCTTAAAGACTGCACTTAAATCTACACTACAAATTAAACAATTGAACTCCAACTTTTCTTCACGCTGACTTCTTCAGAAGTTTTTTTTCTGTGTCCTAAGTCAGGAATCCCACTTCACCTAGGTGGACGTCCATGGAAAGAGCCCCTTAGGATGCAACAGGCTGCAGGATGAGGCTCCCCATTGCCACTTGGTCTTCCTCAGTCACTCCTCTGGGGGCACTCTGAAACACTGTTGGTGTCCCCTTGCCTGTTGTGTAGCATAGCCGCTCAGCTCTCCTTTCTTGGTTTGTATGTTACCTTTGATTCTCTGTCTCACTGTTTCCTGGCCAGAGAGCAACTTAGTGTTTAGTGAGTACCCTTAGCGACAAAGATAAGAATTCCCTTTGGCATTGCTCATACCCTCTTTATGGGTCAGCTGGGAACATCATGGCTGTCCAGGAGAACATTACTGTATAAGGACTGTTAGGAAGGGCCCTGTGGTGGTTCAACCCCTGAGGAAATTCTCAGGCCTGAGTTATATAAAAATGTGAGGTGAGCAAGCCATGAAAGGTGAACCAGTAAGCAACATTTGTTCCTCCATTGTCTCTGGTTCAGTTCTTGACTCTAGGTTCTTGCCCTGAGCTCCTACCTGCCCTGGTGTCCCTCGATGATGGGCCATGATGGGAGCATGGAAAGCAAACAAACCTGCTCTTTCCCAAGTTATTTTTTGTGATAGTGTTTATAAACAACAACATCTTCTTTAGGGAGAAACTGCACATGTTGTCAGGCAAAGGATACTTTTGAAATGACATGTATTAGATAAACATGCATGCTGGGAAATCAAGATGAGAATGTAGTGAACACCTCTTATTTTTGTCATTCACAGACGTCTTCATCTCTTTTTTTTTTTCTCCTAGCAACAGTCCCATCCTTCCCTTGACAGAACAGCCTTTTTCCATTCCATGGAGTGCTAGAGCCACTACTGGCCACAGCACACTCTAGGCAATCCTTCCAGGAATAGAGTTTGACAGACTAGTTAAAGTGCTTCGCTGGTGTATCACATGGGCTCTTAGAGAATCAAACTTGCCCTTCGGATGGGGATTTAGTACTGGAATATTCTATGAGTAGGATTATGCTAGCCCTTCCCCCACCAAACTAAGGGTAATGTTCACATAAGTTGGGAATGGGATTGACTTAGAAGGAGAAGCAGACGTAAGAGAAAGATGGAGAAAAGGTAAAGACAAGGAAATGGACGGACCTATCTTTTGAAATTATACTTAGATTTTAATTAAATGACAATCATAACAACAACAACAACAACAATAACAATAACAACAACTTTACCCCTAGTTGCTAGTAACAGAAGCTGATATATTCCTATGTCTATGAAGCTACTTTGAGCAGTGTTTCTGTTAATTGAAATGGAGAGGAGCTTGCCCAATGGATTTAGCCAAGTTATATATGAAGCCTGGAAGCTACCTAAGGTGTGTGTGTGTGTGTGTGTGTGTGTGTGTGTGTGTGTTTTATGCTGCTTTCATCATGCCAAGAACAGTAGGGAAGCTTACCACATATTGCCTTAGGGACTGGCCTGTGTCTGCCCCCTCCTGCTCCATACTGGCTTTACAAGCATATGTCAACACTTCCAGCTTTTAACATGGGTTTTAGGGGTCTGAAATCAGGTTCTCATGCTTGTTCAGCAAGCATTTAACCCAGTAGGCCATACCCAGCTCTCAAATAACCATTTTAAGTGCTCTCCCTGTGTGTGGTTGCTACAGCTTCCATTCGAGCAGAGTAGATCTTGACTGTACCTGCTGAACATTCTGTTTGTTCAGGTTTCAGGGTGGTAGTCTGTTCTACAACTGTACCTAATGGTGGATCCAGGGAAAGCTTGATCTTTTTCGTTTGTCTGATGTTTTCTGGTCATAAAAAACAGCACCAAGGATTTCCAACGCTTATACACAGCTGAGGCTGGAAGTCACAAGAGAATTTTGGTTGCCAGTTTCTCCATCCCTTGATATTGACCTTGGTCACCATGCAGCAGGCAGGACAGGCTCTGGCCACAGCCTTTACACTGTTGCCAAGGATTCAATGAGGCCCTGGGAACCAGATACTTGCCCAAAGAAATCAAGTACTTCTTCTCAGCTCAACATCCTGCTTCACTGACCATAACCCCAGGCACTATCCATCTCTCAGATTCCTTTTAGCACTTGTCAAGTTCAATCACTTATTAATGAGTCAAAACATCTTTTACCGTAGCTCCAATTCTGGTCTGATCATAATTTACCCACAAATCACTTCTCTCAGTTCCCTTTCATCACAGTCTCCAATTGATAAATTTCTCTGTCATTTGTGTTATTGTATGTTTTGGGACTTAACGAGCCAGCTCGTCTCAGAGTGGGAGAAAATAATTGGAATATTTTATCTTTATGATTGCTGTGTAGGATATGTTTGTGACCTGATCTTGTTTTGAGAAAGGCTCATGGATGAAGTCTTTAAATAATACCTATGGCCAGTCCCACTCAAGGAATTAAATTCACACTTTATATTATGCAAGTAACTCAGAGCATAATGCATTTAGAAACCTTAGAGGATGTGAAGTTTTGGGGTAAGAGGCAATAAATCCTTTGGTGCCATACAATTTTAATCTCAGGCACTTGGAGGCAGGAGCCATTGGATCTCTGTGAGTTCCAACATAGATTGCTCTATAGACTGAGTTCCAGAGGAGCAGGACAGCCTAGTGAAACCCTGTGTAAAAACAGGAGTGTGTGTGTGTGTGTGTGTGTGTGTGTGTGTGTGGTGTGAAGTCAAATGACAGTTTCTGCAGATGAGTGTTCAATCATTGTAGCCTTGTTGTTTGTCTACAGCAGCTGAAGTTAAATTCTTAACAATGGTTGTGATTTGAGTATATTCCTACCAGTAGATCAAAAAAAAAAAAAAAAAACCCGTGGGTTCTGGACGTGTTTCTAAATCTTTTTAGGTCATGTGGTTTGGTGGCTTGTGTATTTTATGACTTCTCTGAACACCGGAAGAATCTAAAACGAAGTTGAAACAGATCATCATTCAAGTTACTGTGACCATATTTCATATGAATGTATTTCACATGCAAAAGGAAAATCGAATATGTCATCTACAGGTCTCTATTCTACATCAGCCAGTGGAAGAGTTGAATTATCTTTGTGGTGCTATTAATGTGTCTTACAATTAGCTTACAAAGTGTATTCTTGCTTTGGTGTTGTGAGCAGTTGTAAGTTAGATATGAAGGCTATCTGCTATCTCTGCTTCAGTCTCAAGCCAGAGTATGACTCAGACTAGATTTTGTTCTCCCTGCAATCTGCTAAAGAAGTGTATGAGTTACAAATGTGACTTACTAAGAAACTGTGTTTTCTTGGTAAAGCTCTATAATGTTACAAGTACCTAGCCATTTTATTTTCTACCTGCCCTGCTGATTATCTGCCTTTGGACTAGACCCGGGACTATGAGTTGGGCTCAAGGATGAATGGGGATGAAGGTTTGGATTGACTTCAAGAACATCTTCATTGTTTTATATTTATTTATTTTTATTTTATGTGTGTGAATGTTTCACCTGAATGTATAAATATGCACATGTGTGTCTGGTACCTAGAAGCCAGAAACGGTATCAAATTCCCTGGAACTGAAGTTATAGACAGTTGTGAGCTATTACATCGGTTCTGAAATCCAAATCTGGGTCCTCTGCAAGAGCAGCAAGGTTTTCAACTACATTTGAGAACCTCTTTCTCTCTCTCTCTCTTTTTTTACTAATTTTTTTTTTGGTTTGAGACTCGGGTAAATGACTCTTAGTAGAATCTGGACTGGAACAGCTAGAAATTCTCCCTGTGAGTTGTCGCTGGGCTGGCACAGGTGTAGCCCATTATAAACATACACAACATATAAGCCCGTGTTTTAAAGGAGAGCCAAGTTTAGTATCTCACAAATACCCCCTTTTCACTCAAGCATTCAACCTCATGTCCAGTGCTTGAGAATATAGGCAACTTCTCATAACTACTGCCGGTGGCAACTCCTCTACAGATATTACACTAAGAAAGAAGATTCTCTAATGAGCTTAACTCTGTACACAGGTAGATCCGTTCTCCATTGGGCAGGGGAGACATGATGATCGCTTAACCAGATTCCACTTAAGTCAGTCTAGTGCTGTGGGCGCTTTGGGAACCTTCAGACGGAATATTTGTAACACTTTTTGACTTGAAGTTTCTCTAACATAGCATAGAAAGCCCATATACGGGTCTAGCATTCTTGAATGTTTAACTAGAAATGCAATGGCTGCTTGGGACCATTCTTAGCCACTGCAGGACAGAAGCCATTGGTAAATGCTTTTCTTCTTGATGTCCTAGACAGAGGGTCTGAGTCCCATTTGTAAGGACCTCAGTAGTTGTTTAGGATACAAGTTGTTTGGGGCCACATCCTATTGCCTCAGCCACCTCAATAGCTCCTGCATGTGTTCACTTTGCGCCATCCCCTTTCCATCTTCCCTCCTTTGGACTCTGGCTCCCTAGTGTTATATTCAGAAATAATCCATCCGTAAGGAGGCCTTTGTCTTAGACTCTGCTTTCAGATTTTCAAGTCTTCTAGCAAGAAGGCTTTGCCACATCTGTACCATCTGTTTTCTGGAGAATGATGATGCCATTGAATTTTTCTTCCATAGAACCATTAGAAAAATATGAAAGAAATCTTCTATGAGATCTGGGTATGGTGGTGTGAAATTGGATCTGCAATCCTAGCACATGGAAACTGAGGCAGGAGCATTGTGTAATCCAAGCATATGGAAGCTGAGGAAGGAGCTTAGGATACATAGCAAGTTTCATAAGGCCATGATCCAGAGGTGTAGCTCAAATGTGGTCCACTTACTCTCCCAGCATGTGCAAGGCCATGGACTCCATCCCCAGCAATGAAGAAGAAAAAAGGACATACTAGAGGTAGACGAGAGGAAATAACCTTGACAATGACTAACTAAGGGGTGTGATGACTGTATCAGTATCCTGAGGGAAAACAGATGGCACTCTCAAATTGGGACAGTTTGAGAATGGCTTAGAGACCAAGGGATTCAGATCAAAGTAGGCAGGAAAAGAGAAACTAGGAAGAACTCAGGGTTAGTAGTTGATAGCTTAGGCAAGGGTTGCCGGGATGCTCTGTTACATTTGAAA
>NW_022196896.1:87288922-87303653 GCF_008632895.1 Mastomys coucha
CACACACACCACACACACACACCACACACACCACACACATCACACACACACACATACACACACACATACCACACACACATACACATACATACACACACACCACACACACACATACACACACCACACACACATGCACACACACACATACATACACATACCACACACACATTCACACACACACATACATACACATATACATGCACATACACACATACACACACCACACACATACATACACACACACATATGCACACCATACACACATACACACAATACACACACACATACACACCATACACACCACACCTACACACCACACACACACATACACAAAAACACATACACACACCACACACACACACACACGTACACATACCACACACACACATACAAACATACATACATACACACACCACACACACACACACACACATACACAGATACATACACACACATACTCACACACATACACACATACATACACACACACACCACACACACATACACACATACCACACATGCACATATACACACACATACACACACCACACACACACATACACACACCACGCACACACACATACACACACCACACAAACACACATATACACAGCACACACACACACACACACACACACACACACACACGTCCTCTTTTTTCTGCTTCAATGAGCATGTTCTAAGCATCGACTATGGTTCAAGATGGCATCTCTAGTCTGGAAGCCAAAATGTTCAACTGTAATTATTACTCCCTTTCAACCTAACCCCTTTCTTCCTCTTTTAATTTTTAAAATATATACTCCTTTCTCCCCTTAACTCCTTCTATATGCACATTCCCAATGTCATGCCCTTTTTTAAAAAAAATTAAAATACAGCTATGTCATTTTTCCCTTCCCTTTTCTCCATCCTTTCCCTTCCATTTGTCTTCCCCTCATGCTTCCTTTTGAAATTGTGGTCTTTGTTCTTTAAAATCAGCATTTACACACACACACACACACCCATACACACACATACACACACCACACACATACACACACACCCATACACACACACACACACACACACACACACCTAAAATATAACCTGTTCAGTTCACTTGGTGTTACTTGCTTAGTTTTATTTTTGTGTATCTGATTTGCTGACTATTTGCTTTTGGATAACCAATAAGGAGGCTCACCCCTGGGGAGGGTCAGTTCTCTACCCGTCAGTATGTTTTAGGTGCCTCTTGATCTTTCTTTAAGATTAGCATTTCTCCTTCCATGTTAGCATGTCTATTGGTGTTGTACTTCTTCAGGTCTTGTTTAGGCAGACATATTGATAAGCTACCACAGTTGAAGCTTCCCTGTCACTTCTAGGAGACACAATCTCACAGCAGCTTTCCTGATCAGTTGACTCTCACAATCTTATTGCTCCCTCTTCTCTGTCATGTTCCCTGAGACTTTGGTGTGGAGGTTTTATTGTGGATATACCCATTCGGTCTGGGCATCCCATGATTACTTGATTTTTGCATTTTGACAGGTTATATATTTTTTGTAATGCTCTCCTGTTGCAGAGAAGTTTGTATGATGAGAGGAGAGAGCTAAATTTGTCTGAGGGTGTAAGGGTAGATGCTTAGAATGTAGTCAGGAACAGTATAACTTTCTTTCTGTTGACTGCCTTCAGTCCGATTAGGAAGCTGTTGGCTACCACCAAGATATAAGCTTCACTATTGCACTCTTAGGGCTACCATGTCATGGTGGTTGTCTTTGAGGTTCATAGGCATTGCAGCTGTGACACTACCCCATTTCTCCATCCATTTCCCATGATCTCACAGGCTGTATCCTTGTGTTAATTCTTTACCTTTGACTGTAAAGTGTCCCATGGCATCGGGGGGAATAGAGGACAAGTGTATAAATGAGATAAATGGAAGCTGCTTCTCTTCTAAAGCAAATAAACATAACGTTTCCAAGTCTTCAGAATCCTGCAGGTCCTATTCCATCTCAATTCCTTCACTTTGTTGCCTTTAGGTTTTGCCTGTGGATCACACACCACAGGAAGCCTCTAACATGTGTCAATGAGAGCATGAGGGCTATTTGGATGGGCCATGTTTGATGAGCCCTAGAAGTCATTCTTTCCTTGTTTTGAAGCCTATGCACACACGCTCACACCATGGCTCAGAACCGCAGCTAAGGTGTCAATTTTTTTCACTAGGAAACTTTATTTCATACCCTTATTAGGATTTTAAATGTTTTCTTTATTGCTGTCCCTGGTACTGCATTGGCTTTTCTGTTCTAGTGCTATTTACATGAAAAAACAAGGTGTTAGTCAAACCATGAGTGGGCCAGTGCCTAAGCGGAGGCCAACCACGTAGGGCTGGGGGGAAGATGCCAGTCTTCTTCGCTAGCTAAATGACTCATTCCCTCGCAGAAGGTATGGTTTAGGTTCATGCTTTAGAGCATTCAAACCCAAGGTTTTGCTGAGAAATAGCCCAGGTTACTTCTCAGTTGTTGAAACTCTTCTCTCTACTCAAATGTCAGGCATCTGGAATAAGGGCATGAGCTGGTATTTTCTGTGTGATTATTATATTCAGGTTTTGTCTTAGTTTCTTTTACTGCTGCTGTAATAAAATATCCCTGAAGAAAAGGAACTTAAAGGAAAAAAGGGTTTATTTGACTCACAGTTCCATGTTACAGAGAAGATTCATGTCAAGGCAGCAGGAAGTTGAAGTATATCCATACCAAAGAGCAGAGAGCAAGAATGAATGTATGCATGCTAATGCTCAAATGTCTTTCTCATTTTCTTTCAGCCCAGGGTCCAACTCAGGAAATGTTGCTGCCCACATTCAGACAGAGTCTCCTACTTCAATCCAACTGAGGGAGTCTCTCACAGGCCATCCTGACCAGATAATCACGTATCGGCTTCTCCCTTCCCAGATAACTTTAGATTCTAGCAAGTCAACAATTAAGTTACCAGCATAGGTTTCTACTCTATGTTTTTTGCATATAGCAACTTCTAGAGCCTATAACCCTTTAAGTATGATATTATCTTTATTTTCAAGTTATGTATTTACCAGGATTTTTGAGTGAGCATATAATATGGTAGGTTTCATGGGAACATTTTCATAGACATATATTACTCTACCTCTTCAATTCACCTTCACACTGTTCTCCTTCGTCCACTCTCTTCCTTCCTGCCTGGCTCATTCTTCCCCAAAAGCCTTATCCCTTCTGTTTTCATGTCAGTGTCATATGCAATTGTGTGTGTACAAGCATATACAAGTATACTATCTATCTATCTATCTATCTATCATCTATCATCTATCTAGATTACAAATACAGAAGAAAACATGAGATATTATTCCCTTTATCTCTCTTTAGTTCCCTTGCCCTCACCAGTCCCCCATACATGCACACACACACACACACACACACATACATGCACACACCACCACCACCACCACACCACATATAACAGAAGACATGTAATGTCATTATGAATCTGACTTCTTTGACATAGCATTAAGATTTCTAATTCCATTCATTTTTTCTGTCAGTGACTAAATGAATACAGCTCTATTGTGTGTACATGTACATATAATGTATACCTACAGATAACAGTCTTTGGTTTATGTAGCTTAACAGATACCTATACTGAATCCATTACTTGGCTATTGTGACTAACCCTGCAATAAATATGGCTGTACAGTTATGCTTGTGGTACGTTGACTTAGAATCCTTTGAATACACATATATCCAGTAGTAGTATGGATGGAGCATATAGTAGTTCTATTTTTAGTGTTTGGAGGAAACTGATGCTGATTTCCACAGTGTCTACAAGTGCTGTCATTCCCATCAGCAATATATAAGGGCTTCTTTCCACCCACCTTCTAGCCAGCATTTATATTGCTCCCAAATCTGGCACTGAGCACATTGTTGATGGGGAAGGAGGTTGGCTTGGTGGTAAAGGAAATGCCAGCACGTCTTACATTAGCTCTGTCTTATGACTTCAGCCTACAAAAACCCCACGTGTCTTTGATTCTGTACAAGTGAAAAATAGAAACTATTTATACGAAGTTTATCTTTATTTTGTTGAAGGAAACTAGGTAAGGGGACTGTAACCAATATGTGAGATATTATAGATCCTAACCAATATGCTGCATATTATAGATCCTTATTTCTTTCTTACCTGAGACAAGCTTGGCAGAAGACAGGAAGAAAGTGGGATGGTAGCTGCTTGGTGATTTGGGGAACTACAGTTCTACATTCTGCACACCATCCTAGGGTGGCACATTTGTCCTTGTGGCCACTACATAGCTCAGAATAGCAGCTGGGACGTTAGGTCATGGTATCATAATTTAGTATCCTAGCATTCTCCATTGTGGCTTTTCCCCAAGTGTCCTTATTTTTTATTTCAGTGTCTTACACATGCATCAACATTATCAAGAGGGTTAAAGTCACACTAAGAGAGTCTGGCAAAGATAAAATTCTTTGAAGAATAGAAATTCTGAGAAAAAAAACAACCAGTGAGGACTTAGTGTGGAGTTGGGGCAACAAGAAGGTTACAGACCTAATAATGGGTTCGCCTTTCTGTCTTCATCTATTAATAGTTTCCTTAAATAAACTGATTCTCAAAAGAAAATATAAAATGCAGAAATTTCTCAAAACTCATGCTGGTAGTGGTAATGAAAATTCGAACAGCAAAAGCACATTTGATTAATCATATACATGCATGATTTTCCTCTTATACCATCTGTTTAAAAGATGAAAAATGCATTCTGCTGGTAGTTTGGCATAAAGTGTATTTATAGAAAGATTTTATTTATAGTCTGCCAGTGGATTCTGAGACTGCGATGACATAGCTTTCAGAACTAGGTACACGGAAATGCTCAAGTATTAATGCCAACAACATTCTTATCATTAAAACATGAAAGTTAAAAAATGTTTTCATATTCAGTTCATATTTTGCAGTCTGTGGCTGTGGACTGAACAGTCTACTAGGAACTCAGCTTAAAAAATATTAGAACAAGACTAGATAGCCTTGGTTACTCTTTGTGATTGATGGAATCTAAATGACTCCATGTATCCCACTTTATTTTGTGGCTATCCAGAATTAAGGAAGACAAAGCTTAGCTCAGAAAACACGGCCATGGACTGAGCACATGGAATCACTGGTTTTTAGTGATGGGGAAGCTGTATTACGGAAATTCCACGGTGATAGGGAAAACTCTGCAGGGTGAAAGTCAGATCTTGGATCCTTTGAATTTATGTGCTAGAACCAGAGAAATGATTAAACAATAACAATAGATCCTTTTAAAAAGAAAACAGGCCCTAACCCCCTGCCACATTCTTATCCATGCACGTCCTGTGTAAGTTAAAATTTCATTTACACTTGGCTGTATTCTCAACCCCAAGGATGCCTGTGTAATCTAATTTGCCACCTGAGGCAAAAGAAGAACCTTCTTGCTTTTGTGGGTTTTATGAGAAACAGATGGGCAGTTGGACACTGGGAATATTCTGGAAGGTGGTTGTCCTGCCCTTCTTGGCTAGCTGCCCCAAATACCTCTGATACAAAGCAAAAGCAGCCCTGAGCATCCTTTTTACAATATCCTGATCTGATATGCATTGATCCAATTCTCAGGACAAGTCATACAGGCAGCAGTCTAAAATATACTGGGAGAGGAGAGGTCACACCTAGAAATGTGGATCTTATAAGTTAGCAACAAAATGGGATCTTTTCTAATCATTCAGACAGTCAACTCTGGGCGATGATGCAGTCCTAAGTAACAATATATGGGGGAAATTCATTTTGTGCTGCATTCAAACCCAGTGAATCACAACCTCTAAAACGTTTAAGGCGCCTTCGGGGTGGGGGCAGATCGCCCTATTCTTTCTTCTTTTGAGAATCCAAAATTGCGCTCTGACAAAATAGCCAATAGCACACAGTAACTAACGTTCGATTCTCCAGGGTTTGTTAACAGAAGTAGTGGGAAGGGCAGTTGCACTCCTGTAAGAGCTGTTTCTCCTGGCCCCTTGAGGAAAAGAGTAGAGACTTTGTAGAGTGTTCTTAGCAGCCGAACCCTTGGGCCCACGCTGAGACAGGTCCTGCCAGGATGGTGAACTTGAATGGTGGTAACTGGGAGAAATATGCAGTCCTCGTGTTTGACCTTGCCTGGCATCCTGCGTCTGTCGGGCTTACGTAGCTCGTGGTATACAGTGAGTGAACCGCCCTGGGCAGACGCAAGCTTAGTCCACTATTTCACCTGTTAACATGCTTGCAAGTGCCAGAGAGGAAACAGAAGTGACGAATGTCTACTGACTCTAGTCATTTCATAGGCACTGGTCTGAGTATGGAGACCACAACCTCACTGAATCACAACCATCGATAGGGATGTTTTAGGGCAATTTTAGTTCTTTTACATCAAAAAAGAAAAGACTCTCTAAGCTCATATTCCCGGAATCAGAATTAGGCAGAAACCTGGACTGAGTTCAAAGAAGTATAAGACGAGTGATTAGATATTTGGCAGACAGAAGTGAGTAACGAGAAAAAAAAAAGTGAAAATATCAAATGTGCTTAGTTAGAAGGAGGCACAGTAGTAAGAGGTGGAGGACCAGAGTGAGCTGGGTGGAGCTCTTTGAGGCTTGTGGTGCTCAGGTACGGCCAATGTGATTGGATAGCAAACACAATGGCAGATCGACAGTGTGGATTTAATTGTCTAATATCACTCTTAATTGAGAGCTATGATAACACAGTAAGACATTGCTGCCGGAGACGGCATTACCTTGGCAAACTCATAGTAAATAAAGAGCGGGAGCAAGGCAGCCTATACTTATAAATATTACAATACGTGTGTTTTGTGGTGAGAGAAAACGCAGAAAACTTCTTGGCGATGTCCCAGGGAGAACTGACTTGCCCTTAGTGATGGATGGGATTTGTGTGACTCACAGAATTAATGTGAGCACTCTCCTCCTTTCCGTCTGCTTCATTCAACTTTCTCTTTCCTCCACCTTGTCCTTTCTTCCTCCAGAGGGCACCAACACCCCATCGTAGACCTGTGTTTCCCCGCTACTTGAAAACAGTTCTGACAGGGAAGAATCTGGTTATAAACCAATAAACCAATAAGGAGACTTCCTATTTTAGTTTCAAATATCTCTGAAACAAATTGCATTTTGTTTAAACCCAGACTGATCATTAAACAACAACAACAAAAATCCTGTGATTCCGAGGAAAGAAAACTGGGAGGTTGTGTTCATGGTTTCAAAATGGGAATGGCCACATTCTGCTGAGTCCCAATAATTACACAGGACTCACACTGAGGATATTTTTCTCATGTTTTTGTTTGAGCATGAAAAGGGACCTTATTTTGCAGGTAGAAATGGTATATAAACCAGAGATCATGCATTACCTACAAATAGTCTTTTTAAAACCCAGGCAGCAGTCATGTCAGGGGTATGCCAATCCTCTGTTGAGCACATGACACTTTTATTTGGGACCAGGAATATTACATAGAGAATGTCACACAGCATTAATGTAGACTTGCTGCCTTCTTCAAATGTTTACTTTTGTGTGGCATGTGCTTAATTTCTCCTGACTCCTATTTTTAAATCCTGTCTTCATTTTAAAGTTCATGAATAACATACACATCATGCCATTTTTTGATGCTCGCTTGAGTGGTAGAGAGCAATGTTGCAGGCAGCTTTTGTGTGTTTCTTTTAGACTGTGAGCTAATGGCTGTGTTGTGGAAGTCCTTGTTTTATAGGCTTTTTATATAGAGTTTAATGCTTTGATCAAATAAATTTTATAGTAATTTACATCTAACATTGACAGATACACTTAATTATTACTATGTGCCAAAAAAGTTATAAATAGTAATCAAGTTACAAGCTAGTAGTTTTTTTTAAAAGATTTATTTATTATTGCAAATGAGTACACTTTAGCTGTCTTCAGACCACCAGAAGAGGGCATCAGATCTCATTACAGGTGGTTGTGAGCCACCATGTTGTTACTGAGATTTGAACTTTTGACCTTCAGAAGAGCAGTCGGTGCTCTTACCCGCTGAGCCATCTCACCAGCCCCATAGCTAATAGTTTTATCCAGCAGAGGCAGATGTGAGTGTTCTACTCTCTGTCGACTTTGACTCAGATGAGAGATATAAAGTTGTAGGAATGCTTCTCTTTCTCTTTAAAATCATTCTCTTCTTTACAATCCCATTCTTTCTTCTGTTTTTATGTCCCTCTGTTCCTTTTCTGGTTGTCTTAATAATAAACATAGTCACCATGGTAATGTTACCACCATCATCTCTCCTGTACACCATGTGCATCATAAGAACACGGCTTTGCAATGGCTTCCCACACTGAAGGAACCTTGACGTCAGCTCCTCGATCTTCCTATTCCAGGAGAAGGTGCTCAGGGTCTTTGGCTTGTCTGCCTGTACTTAATCTCCTTGATAAACTGAGTTAATTTCATAGGGTGGCTAGGATAAATCACCACAGATGTGGTGGCTTAAAACAACAGTTTATTCTTGCAGATCCAGAGGGCAGAAGGTGTCATCGGGGCTTTGCTTTCTCTAATCACTCTAGGGAAAGATTATTGTTGAAGAAACATACTTTGTAGGGAGTTTGATGCTGCATTACCTCAAGACATGAGACTATGTGTGCTGTGTAAGACAAAGTGTTAAAAAAAAATGAGGGAGCCTTAGCTAATGGTGATTGCATGGGAGAATGAGGATTAAATGGACTGGCAGTCTATCGTGTGGTGTCTCCTGGGGTTACTAGTCTAGTCTAGTCTAGTCAAGTCTAGTCTAGTCTAGTTTAGTATTAGAGTAGAATACTGAAGCAACTGGCCTCAAGGAGTTAGGATCCCTGGGATGTAATTCTCTAGTTCTGGGTCTGAATAAGCTAGAGCACTACAGCCATCCAGTACATTCTGATCCACCTTCTATCACTGGATAGTTTCTAGACAAGAAAATCTACATGAATGTATTTCTGCTTTTAATTGAAAATTAAAAGAAAGATACCCCAAAGCTTAAATCTGAACAGAAAAATCGAATGTGGTAGACTTGGTAAGAGGGCACATGCTAGTGGTGGTAAGAGGGCACATGCTAGTTAGTGGTGGTAAGAGGGCACATGCTAGTGGTATCTTCTTGGTTCTTTCTCTTCAGGAAAAAAAAGATATGAAGTGGGTTCTTTGGGGAAAATGGTGGACGCTGATAAAAGAGACAGAGAGAAGAGGGAGCTACAGACTTCAGGGTTGTTGGAGGTTGGCTTGTTTATCTCTCTGTGCAGGGGCACGTATAAAAGTGCTTCATATTTAGAACGGCAGGGTTGAGCCTTATCTTGGCAGGTGTTTCCTGTGAAAGGAGTCATACCAATAATCACCAAATGCTATGCCTACTATGCTAAAATTCATGGGTGAGTCATGGAAGTGATAGATTAATTGTTATATCAATGTAAAGACCCAGGGAGGGCTTGAGGGCCACATTTAATACAGTTGCTGAAGAAGACCTTTAGAAGTATGAACATCCAGTGTGAAAAGGAAATCCAAACTTATATTTTAAGACTAAAGTCAAGATCTTATGAAACCAGATATTCTGGGCAGGCTCCAGGCAATGGTAAAGCTACGCATAAGCTAGTTTGCAGTGGCCAGGTATCTGAGATTCCTTCTATCTACCTCTTCTTTTCCCATTGAGAAATGAAGACTTTGAGGGCTGCAACCCCAATTTTAGCTCAGGACTGTTACTTTTATCAAATAGATATTTCCAGGTCCTGCTGTTCTCAGAACATCTCATATACTAAACTAGTGGACGTGGATAGAGCAGCATGGTAGGTGTTGCCCAGATTGTTGACATTGGGTTATGAAGCTGTAGTTGACATGAGAGTTCCTGGAGGCCAATGGGACTAATGTTGATCACATTAATTTTTGATCACTCTGTACTGTGGACATGTGGAGTTACTCTGAAGTCCCTTGCCCTCATTCTGAAAAGCTCTTACAGAAAGATAATATTTGGACTGAAAGGTAAACATTATAAACCATGCTTTGCACTCTCTAGTCCTTCTCCCTAGTTCCCACTTTTAATTGTTAGCATGTGTCGGGTGAGGACAAGTTAGCTAGTTAAAACATGGATGCTTCCAGAGCCTACTGGAGCTGATTTTTATGTACTCTTTTTAAACCTTTGCTTACATTGTCCAGGGCTCTTCCACTGCCTAGCAGAAGATTTAGAGCTCATGTACATGCACTTCACTGTAACTCCCTATCTGTATCACAAAGTCCCATAGATTCTTGGTTTAAATTAGCCAACACTTCCTTTTTTTCTGTTTACTTCTGTGATTCTAGTTCAGACTATGGTGGCCATGTGAAAGGAATATGACCATCTCTCTGTGTTGGGTTTTATTCCTGTTCTAGTTTCCACCATATCAGACGAAGTGGTATCTTCGTAAAGCAGCCATGTTTTCATAACCCATTCTCTGCTGATGTGCCCAGAGTGATGTCAAGACTAGACTGTGTGCCTCAGTGGCTAAGAACTTCTTCATCAACCTTACTTGAATTGCCTTCCCTCCTAATCAACCAGAATCTCAATACCCAAGTCTTTTCTTCTAATTGAATTTCCGTGTCCTACACTTTGCCAAATGTACTTTCTCTTCTGGCCAGCATTTCCCCCATCTGATCTTGTCCACTGGACACTGTCTCATGCATATTTTATGAATGGATTTTTACTTTTGCTTATGTGACTTTTTGCTGTAGCACTCAACTCCTCATCCAGACATCGTTTTGTATCTTACAATCTCACTTGTGTGTTGAAAATTCACTACAGGGACCACCTTCTTCATGAAAATATTTGTAGTGGTCACTCATAAATGATTTTATCCCTTCTCAACTATCTATGCCATTCCCTAAGACTTATAAACTATTGAGCTTGAGTATGTTAGCCACAAGGCTTTATTATATAGTATCATGTCATCTCACAACTGTTCCATTCACATTTCATTCATAAAATTTTAATGCTTTCTTTGAAGCATTGCCTCATTAAAGATAAAATGCTTAGAACCACAAATAGCTGGCATGGACTTGACCTTTGATAGGTTTCCAAATTCTTCCCTTTCCATTTTTCTAGAAGGTTATGGGATAACATTGTTTCTTACACTACAGGTAATCATACAGTAATTCTTAATCAATACTTATTGACTAGAGCATGGTTCACCTACATACCCATATACCTAAATCTGACATCAAACATGATTATTTATGAACTCCTCATTAATATTATTAATTTCTAAAATCAATATATTTTAAAATCCTGAAACCTAGCAACGTATTACTGGAATGCTCTTGTCACCCGACTCACTGACACATCAATACTGATCTAGAATGATTCTGTCCTGATGAATCGCCATTACCTCTTAGACACTTTGCCTTGAGACATGAGGGCTGTGATGTTGGCAAGCCTCACAGAAAGTGTCCATTTTCTATTCCCACATATGCCTTGCTTTTCTCTTGGCAAAAGAGGAAGCCAGGGATGCAGAAATTAGGAAGCTGGGCTGAAGGGAGTCCAACTTTCCAGTTCTCAAAATGCTCTCCTGGATAGCTGCCCTTCTGAGGGAGGAGTCCGTTTTCACTCGTGCTTTCAAGAGTGGCCTTGTTTTCCTCAGATGTTCTTTCACGAACTTTTTAACTCACTAAAATTAAAACATTTGTTTCTGACTTCCTGGACATTGTTTATAGTTCTCAACTGCTGGCCAGAGTGAACAATTACCCCCTGGAATAAAAGCTCCCTAAATCATGTTTATTTCAGCTTCAGCTATTATCCATGAAAGCTTGTTTGAGTTTTCTGTATGGTGATAAGATTGATGTTGCACACAATTATCGTCAGCCATGTATATCCTGAAAACAATCCCAGTTTGGCAGTAGTCATTCCGAAAGCAATATTCCTTTGCTAGCCTGTATTATACTATGAAACAGATCCTTGTAGAGTGTCTTAATCATCCAAATCTGAGATAACATACTATTTATATCAAATGGTCAGCAATGCTCCAAATGCCACTACAAATTAGATTAGAAATTCTCCAGTTCAAGTGTAAACATCCCACTAATTTACCTAGTATCTGAGACTTTTATTTGATATTCAGGAATTTTAATAATTTAACGTTGTTTAGCTCTCAGTTCGACCTTTGCTTTCTGGACATTCATTTAGAAATTCTCAGTATTTATTTAAGGATATCAGAAGTGCTTGGGATAGGGGCGGGGGCTCTGACTGCCCAGGAGGTTGCCTCAGCAACACTGTAGCATTTGTGAAAAGAAGATGGGAGTAGTTTACAGAATTTTTTACTGCTTGGTTATAGAGTGCCTCTGGACTTGCTCTTTCCCAGACCCACCCAAGTGGCTCACCTCTGACAAGAGATTATCGTCAGTGACACCAAATTTAGCAAAACTGATAAGATGGCCAAATTCGGTTTGAGCATTCCCAGGATACCATTGAAACACATCCCCCTGTGTGGTTGAGACTTTAGAATAAATGAAATCTCTTCCAGTTTTTGCCAGTTAGTCCTTTGACAAGTTACTTAACCATTGATACCCAGTTTCCTATCTGCAAAATGGGCAACAGAACTATCTTGCTTGAGAGTGGCTTGCAGAAGTTGAGTAGAAGCATCTATCCAATATAATGTTAAAAGTTTCTGCTAGCCAAAGGTCCTTCCTTTTATCTTTTTATTTAATTGTTATTTATTTTAGGAATCTGTTTAGAGATATAATGACTTATTTAAAGCTATAATCATGTGGAGTTTGAAAGGTCTTTTCCTTCCTCTACCTTGTCTGCTTTATCTTTTCCCTTCCCTCCCGATCCCTCTCTCGTTCTTTCTTTCTTCCTTTCTTCCTTTCTTCTTTCCTTCCTTCCTTCCTTCCTTCCTTTCTTTCTTTCTTTCTTTCTTTCTTTCTTTCTTTCTTTCTTTCTTCCTTTCTTTCTCTCTTTCTTCCCTTCTTTCTTCCTTCCTTTCTTCCCTTCTTTCTTCCTTCCTTTCTTCCCTTCTTTCTTCCTTCCTTTCTTTCTTTCTTTCTTCCTGTTTCTCTTTCTTCCTTTCTTTTTGAAAGACTTTTGTGATTTAGCTCAAGCTGATCTCAAACTTCCAAACTCCTATCTCAGGACCCTGAGTGCCATAGATGGGTTACAGATCTGCATTATCACCCCCCTTTTTCCTTTTAGATCATCAACCTTTCCCAGTCACTAATTCTCAAGGATCCATACGCTGAAGCATAAATTATACTGATAACCTAAACTTTTAACCTACACCATAGATTTTTTTTTTCTTGTTGTTTGTTTTTGATTAAACACTTCTCCTGAAGCTGTGTTATGAAGTCATGACTGAATGGCTACAGAGCCCTAGAAATTTATTGGATTCGAGATTTTTCCCATCCATAATTATGTGAGGACCTACTATGTGTCAGAAGCTATTCTAGCTGCTGAAAACATTGCAGTGGGAAAAAAAAAAGACTTAAGTTCTGGACACCCTTTTACCCAACCTTGATGGGGTGACAATTATAATGAGTAATTTGACTCCATCCTAAGTGATCAATAGGAAAAATATCAACGTTGTAGAATGAGACAAAGGAGTAAGAACACCAGGACTACTAGGCATGCTCTGAACAGAAGCCCCCTACACACACTTTGCAGCCTAATGGATAGCTCTTCTGCAGCCAGCTGGGGTTAATGACTACATTTACAGTTTACAATGCTCCAGATATAGCTGCTAGTGATGGGAGTCTCGCTTTATTAGTTCATTTTTATGTATGAGAAAAACTGCAGTAAAAAAAAAAAACTCTCAGTATTCATCTTTTTTCAATTTGAGTCTAAGGGATTTTTGGCACAGCCCCCTTTTCAGTTTCAAATGTTCCAACTCTGGCTGTATTTATGTGACGCCAAACCAACTAGTTGAAAAATTACAAGAATAGGAAATTAGCCAATCCTTTTGTCTGCAAACTGCCAGCCAACCAGGTTGTCTTCTTTTTTTTCAAGTCATTGATTTGTCCTATCATTCAGCTGAATTGACTGACAATAGCCCATGAGATCCAAACAAAACATAAAATCAGTTTTGTCTAATTCAAAGTATTGATTCATTGTTGCCTGCAGAATATGCTCATTGCAGAAACTGCAGATACTATAGGGAATGTAAGAAAACAAATCCACCCAAAGTCCTGCCACACACAAATATTGACACATACTCTTGCAGGTTTTATCAACGTGGACTTGTGCTGTAAGCAGAACAATACTGCAAATATGGTTTTCATCTGGTTTTCTCTTCTGCTTAATGGCATATTGTGATCATAGTCCTAAATTTCCCTTAAAAGTCATAATTTTATTTTGCACAATATTGCTTTGAAGAAATGCCTTATTCTTTATTTCACCAATTTTCCCCATGGGTGGGCATTTGGGTTATTTCCAGTTTGGGCCTGCTGTAAAAAAATATCTGCATTAAATCTTTTTGATTATACATTTTAGTGTACACTTCTATTACATCAATAGAAAAATTTAAAACAAGGATATTTTAAAGATCTCAATGGATATTGCCAAAACTTCCCACCAACAATACAGTGAACTTATATCCATTTACCCAAGAATTATTTTTCATCCTTGCTTAGTCTAATAGGTAAGAAAGATGATGTTTCATTGTTTTATTTATATTTCTTTTTTTTTTCTTTTTTCAAAGCTATTTGACTTGAGTGAGTGACTTTATTCTTAGCCCACAGAGAACAGGTTACATTCATTTAA
>NW_022196896.1:87305054-87323370 GCF_008632895.1 Mastomys coucha
TTTCTTTGTTTAGTGCATTTGGTGTTTTGATTATTATGTAACAGGAGGAATTTCTTTTCTGGTCCAGTGTATTTGGAGTTCTGTAGGCTTTTTGTATGGTCATGGACATCTCTTTCTTAAGGTTAGGGAAGTTTTCTTCTATAATTTTGTTGAAGATATTTACTGGCCCATTACATTGGGAGTCTTCACTCTTTTCTATACCTATTATCCTTAGGTTTGGTCTTCTCATTGCATCCTGGATTTCCTGGATGTTTTGGGTTAGGAGCTTTTTTGCTTTTTGCATTTTCTTTGATCGTTGTGTCAATGTTTTCTAAGTTGTCTTCTGCCCCTGAGATTCTCTCTTCTATCTCTTGTATTCTGTTGGTGATGCATGCATCTATGACTCTTGATTTCTTTCCTAGGTTTTGTATCTCCAGGGTTTTCTTTCTTTCTGACTTCTTTATTATTTCTATTTCCATTTTTAGATTCTGGATGGTTTTGCTCATTTCCTTCACCCGTTTGATTGTGTTTTCCTGTAGTTCTTTAAGGGATTTTTGTGTTTCTTCTTTAAGAGCTTCTAGCTCTTTACCTGTGTTCTCCTGTATTTCTTTGAGGGTGCTATTTATGCCTTTCTTAAGGTCCTGTATCATCATCATGAGAAGTGATTTTAGATTTTGCTTTTCCAGTGTGATGGTATGTCCAAGACTTGCTATGTTGGGAGAATTGGGTTTTGATGATGCCAAGTAACCTTGGTTTGTGTTGTTTATTTTCTTACACTTGCCCCCCTGCCACCTGGTTATCTCTAGTGCTACCGGCCTTTGCTAAATCTGACTGGAGTCAGTCCTTCCTGTGATCCTGGTTGTATCAGAACTCCTCAGAGTCAGGCTGTCTCTGTGATCTTGTGATTCTGAGATCCTGTGACCCTGGGCTTGTTAGAGCACCTGGGAGTATAGCAGCTTCCTCTGGGTGTTGTGGGACTGGCTGTGGAGCCTGGGCTCAAGGTCTGCTCAGGACACCAGCCCAGAGAGACTGGAAAAAACCCAAGCCACTCTGCTGGCAGAGTTCCTGTGTGCCTGCTCCCGCTGGTCCCAGTTACTTCCAGTGTTGGGACAGATGTTGGGTCCTCCTCACCTCTGATCCTGAGAGTGTCAGAGCACCTGGGAGTGGAGCTTCCTCTGGGTGTTGTGGGACTGGCTCTATATTTCTTAAATTATTAATGAGAAGAGACATTTTTTCACTTTTACTGGTCATGTGCATTTTTTTTGGTTATGATTATGTCTAAAAGCTTCTTTTAAAACTAGGAAAGACAAAGAACAGCTCATGACAAGAATGGCTTTTTTGGGGTTTCCATTTCCAGAAAATCCAGAAATGCACCTTATTTTATCTATATTTTTATTTTTGAGATATAATTCAATTACATTTCTATATTTTCCTCTCTCCAAACCCTTCCATATAGTCCTCTCCACTCTCCTTTAAATTCATGGTCTCTTTTTTTTACTAATTGTCATTGCATATGTGCATTTATGCATGTGTGTGTGTGTGTTCCTACACATATACCTGCTTAGTCTGTGTAATGTTATTTGTATGTATATTTTCAGAGTTGACCAGTTTTTAATGTTTTCTATTTTTTTAGATGTCCACAAAAAATGATTTGAGTTTTGCCATTGAACTGCTGACTTTGAGATTTACTAATTCAGTAATTGATACTAATACAGGAAACTGAACATGCAGCCAAAACAAAGCTAAAAAAAAAAAGTTGAAGAAGATAAATTTTGCACCAAGGGGACACAGGTTTTGAATCACTTTTAGGTGGCATAGGTTCCTGCACTGTTCATGGCTGACAGCCATCTTGGGCTTGCGTTTGGAATGCTATTTCCTGTTACCCTTGGGGAAAACAGTTGATCCTTTAGAACGCTCATTGGCTGCTTCTGTGAAGTTGCCAGTAGAAGTTCCATCTCCTGAAAGTGGTCATTCCAAAATGATACAAGGCAAAATTAATAATTGTGCTTAATCATGTTTGCTCATGTGTTCTTTCAGATCAAGTGTTGTCAGCCCGTTAGTACAGAGTTCTACATTTGCAGGACCACTTGCTTGGGCTCTCCCTGAAATTTCCTCTTCTTTGTGCCAAAATAAGCTGGTCTCATGCTCATTTACAAAAAACTGTGAACTCCTGCGATATTCTAAAAAGAGTAGACTACATTGCCTTGAATTGGCCCTTATTGAAAATTTATTTTATTCTTTGAGATAACGTATTTCTTTCCTATTTTACTGTAAATTTTAATCAAGAAAACACATCAAAATCAAAATATAG
This sequence comes from Mastomys coucha, assembly GCF_008632895.1. Taxonomy (NCBI): domain Eukaryota; kingdom Metazoa; phylum Chordata; class Mammalia; order Rodentia; family Muridae; genus Mastomys; species Mastomys coucha. Next base: position 87,307,345 of record NW_022196896.1, read on the forward strand.
CTAGTGTGTTTGGGCCAGACCCTATAAATAACTACACCGGCTCATTCTAATGTGGAAAAAAAATGGAAAACCAGACCCTGTTAACAGAAGGGAAAATTCCATTTTTCATTCACAGTACTGTTCTGGCTCCTGGCTCAATGAGGAACAAACTCCTTCCTTTTCTCCATATTTATTATATTAATGTGCTGGCAACGCAGGTGTTTCAATCTTTACGGTAAAGGCACGCATCTGTCACCAAGCTCATTTCACACACAGCTTGGTCTTTGCAGAAGAACGCTAGCTCCATCTTCAATCTTCTGTCACATCTGAACTTCTCTCTTAAACAGTGTGATATTTAAATACAGGTCTTGCCTCCAACTTAGAGTGTAAATAGGCAAGGCTCTGCTTTAACATGGAGCCTGGTCAAAGGGCACAGGCGGCCAGTAGGAAACCCAGAAGGAAACATGAAAGAGGAAAGATTGCAAGGGGCTTGTGATTCTAACCACTCCTGTCCTTGGGGAGGTCTTTGATCAGTTCCTCTCATCCTAGACTCTTGCACATCTGCTATCCCTTTGATCAAACTTTATTGAATAACTTTCTTTAATAGAGCAGGACTCCCATGACCTGGAAATGTTTCAGAACAACTCCTATAGACCGGGAAGCACTTCTGCCACCAATATACTTCCCCTACCATTTTACTATAAAAAGTGTCCAACATACCATAGTGTTGAAAGAACTTTACAAGAAACAGCCTTCTTCCCACTGCCGTCTTCACTAATAGCATTTACTTTATCACATATGTATTTAAAGTTCTAGCCATTGCTAACCTGTCATATTTTTAACACATCTCAAAAGAAATTGCTGATATCAGTACGTTTCCCCGTAAATATTTTTCTTGTGTCTAATTAAGTAGAGTGTGAAACTGACTTACAGTTTTAAGTTCAAGATGAAGTTTACATCCAATGAAATGAGCAGATCTTAATTATACATAAAGTATTTCAGATGCTTTCGTCTGTCTACTCCCACTCTTACCGAGACATAGAAGGTTCTTACCCTCTGGGGTTAGAGAGGTGGCTTCATTGTTCAGAGCACTGGCTGTTCTTCCAGAGGTCTTAGGTTAGATTCCTGGAACTTTGTGGCTTACAACAGTCTACAACTTCAGTCCCAGGGAAATCCAATACCCTTTCTGGCCTTTGTAGGCACCAGGCATGCACATGGTATGCAGACATAGTTGCAGGCAAAACATCTATACAAATACAATAAAACAGAACATTATCATCATCACTTCAGAGTTCCCTCAGGCTCATTTCCAGGCCTCCTGGTCTCTCTCTCTCTCTCTCTCTCTCTCTCTCTCTCTCTCTCTCTCTCTCTCTCTTTCTCTCTCTCTCTCATAGAATGGCACATGAAAGACTGAAAGACTCACACACAACATTCTCTTTTGAGCAAAACTTCTTTCACTGAACACATTTTTGAGACTGACCCAACACCAACACTGATTTTTTTTAAAAAAAATTATTATTATTGTTATGCAGAGTTTATTTCATACCACAATTGATCCATTTTCCCATTGATGGATATCTGGGCTGTGTTCTCAGGGCTCAGCTTTGGTAGTATCGCTAGGAATGTTTTCACACTGCATTTTACACATACAAGTGTTTTTTTATTTCTTTTGGATGAACACCTGAATGTCCTTGCTGGGTCACAGGAAAAGTGTGCATTTCGTCTTACAAGGACGTGTTAGATCGCTTTCCAATGTGGTCTTATCATTTTACAATCCCACCAACAGAGAAAGGTAGAGAGCAGCCTTGCTGGTATTTGTTGTTGATTGTAATTTTGAGTGTTCTGCTAGATTTAGACATCAGCACATTTTAAATACAGATCTTTCTAAGCCTAAGTTCAGTGCAATCGGGGCTCAGAGTTTCTAAGTATCCTCTCTCAACTTGGAGAAACAGTGGCTCATGGTTTTTAAGCAATGTCCTCTCATTCTTGCTTTTCATTACTAAAATTATGGATATACGCCAAGCAAAGCATGGCATGTTAACAGCCTTCACTACCATCCCATAGAGAGTGTATTCCAGATAGCCCACTCTGCTGAGTTGTTTATCAGAGACATGGTCCTTTATTCCCTGCAACAATCTTGTGAAATAGTATAGTCTCCTCCCTTACAAATAAAGAAACTGAAGCTCGGAGTGTTTTTTTTTCTTTAATTGCCCAAGGTCACACTACTACCCAAAGGTGTCCCTAAATCACAAAGAGACAAAGGGTGAAAGGCCAGCTGAAAAATCTTATTTAACTTGAGTTAAAAAAGTAATTAGGAAGCTATATTTTCCACCAATGGGGAAAGACATTCATAATTTCAGTGACCCTCAAAAGGGCAAGCAGGGGAAGAAAGCGTTTTTCTCGGCATTATCGGCAGCCTTCACGCGGCACCGAGTTAATTCAGTATCAGACCTTGGTGTAACCTCCTAATGAGTAATTCAGCTTTCATATAGTTCATTATCTTTTTCTTCCTTTTGTTTGCCTCACAGATGGAGTTCTCTACAAAGTCTACGAACAATTTTCCATCTGGATTAGATCACCCAAATAGAGTCAGGAAGAGAGGAACTGGCTCCTGGGCCTTTACGGGGCCGTCAGGGTGCAGAGGCGCTTCCAAAATCAACATAAGCTTGGATTCATAAACTGGACAACTGGGATTAGCAATGCAATGAATAATAACCACGGATGGACTTCTCCTTAGGTAGCTCCAGGCTGGGCCGTCCTCAGATATTATTAGACCTTTGTAAGTTGGCTGTGGCCATGAGCTGTCAGCTAGATGTTCTTTTAAGTCCCTCTTACCTTCGTCTGCTCATATTCCATATTTATCTTGGTGTCATTGTTTCTTAAGTGATTACTGATGATGCATTGCATTTTAATGACACTTTTACTTACTTCCATTCATTTTATGCACATAATGGCTCTTCAATGGGGAATTTTTCAGAAGAGCGAACCATCATACAGAATGTTCTCTCATTCACGTAGACCTTCACTCATTCAGCATTTAAAGATTCTGACTGTGTCAAGCAACAATCAGGCTGAAAAAGGCAGGCCTTTTTTTTTTTTGAAGCCTAGGGCTGTAGACAAAGATAGATATATTAATAGTTAATTGCCTTCATATGTGAAAAGTGCTATAGGAGGTTTAAGCAAAGAGTGTAAAGGCAGCAGAAGAGAATAAGCAGCCAAGGGTTGCAGTTACTCCCCCAGTCTGGATCTGGATGCCAGGAGGACAAAACAGGGTTTATTCTTTATAATACATATGCATATATACGTATAATATATATTCATATATAGTCTATAAGTTCTTTCTCTCCAAACTATTTCAAGGAGACTCACATGCACATGAAAAGTGATTTTCATCTTCCTTTCTTACATTTTTCCACTCACCAATCAAAATACAAGGAAGACTATCCCCATCTTGAGATGTCAAGGTCCATGGGATATTTTCCAAAGGAAAGAGTTATGACTGCCCCATTGCCAATTACTCTCTACAATAAGGAACGTGCCAAGCAGTGTGGAAGTCTCCATAGGCCAACCCATATACATTCTATTGCCCCTCAGCTTAGTCAAACCTGATCCTTCCCCCTCAGCTCCAGGAGTTCATTTGTCAAATGTTGTCATCAAATAGACTTTAGAGCTTACTTAATTTTTAGTGCCTTGAGGATGGACAGGGGAGCGGAGGAGGTGAGGAAGAGACAGGTCTTATATTGTAGGACCCCAGGGACAATTTCACATGGAATGATTTCACCATCTTCTACTGGAATGGCTTGGATTTTTCATTTTAGACTTTGCAGCAGTCCAACCCCTTGTGCTGGGAAGACGGTATTCAAGAGAGTACTATGCATGTTTTGAAAAAGGAAAAAGGGAGTGTGAATTCAGTGCTGTCAAGTCTCATGACCACTTTGGGTGAGAATTGGATACAGAACTATCTGTTGGGTTAAATTAAACCAAATGAGAACAAGCTGTTAGTGAGCTTTTAAGTCAAATGTTCAATTTTTGTTATTCCTCACCTCCTTCCTTGAAAGATGAATGCATTAAAAATAGCTCTTCTTTCCTTAGAGGATGTGCATGTTTTATGTTCTGGTTCAATCTTTCATCTGTCTCCACTTCCTGTCTGTCTCAGAGATTTGAGAAATGTTTTGCTGCCTTGTGCAACCCATTCTCTCAATCAAGCACCGTTTTCCCATTCCGTCCATCTAGACTTCAGTCACTTGACTAATAGGAAGCTATTGTATCCCTCTAACTGTTGTATCAGTTGACTGCCAGTTCCAGTAATAAACTATGTGCTGGGATTACACTTTACATTCATGGAAAAGCATTAAAAAAATAATGTTTGGAACATTCTGCTGGCACATAAACTCCCATTTCTGGTATGTTTCAAGACAAAAAAAAAGTCTATTCATGGATTTCTTTTCTCCTCTTATATCCCTCTCTCCCTTTCCACCTTAAAAACAGTGGAAATTTTGTTAAGTTAAATTATTGCTTGATATAACTCCCTGGAATAGATGACACTGGCTTTAGTAGTGACTATTCTCACTTGGAAAAAAAGCTCGCTTCTGTTTTTTGTGAAGTTACACCCTTGAATTATGAGTCTGGATCATTGCTGAGTAGATTTCTTTGGAGCCAGAAACCAGGGTAGTAGCAGGAGAAAGGAGCTGGCAGTCAGAAGGGAGGGAAAGGGTTTGGTGGGAAGGAGTGGGCAGGGACAGTGTCTCGGGAAAGCAGAATACAGAATACAGACAAATGGAGAACAGTGGTGTTACATGGAGAAATGCAGGAGACCAGGAGAGGTTGAGCATTCTGGGTGAGGTTTCAGGCTTCTGTGCGACCATTTAATTTCCAATACTATTGATGAATGGAAAATACTGTGATTATAACACCTGCCAAGAGGGAATGCAAACTGAGCTGCCAGGCAGGAGAGTGTACAGAGGAAGCAGAAGAGTTCCACACGTGGGATGGGTTAATAGTGATTTGTATATATTTGTAGGTCTGTGCTTATTTGGCTTTCCAGACTCACATCTAATCTCTTAGGTCTGGAAATTAAGCCCACATGCCAAACTTTTGTGTACTGATTTACCGGTTTATCCTGATTTAGGGCAGGTTAGGTGGCCACGCAAACAGGACTTATCTAGTGCTGGATTATTAATGTTTACATGGTTTCCTGATGCAGCCTAAATACAAGTGCAGAAATACTTAGTTAAGTTGCTGGGATTAGCTCTTCTAAACTTTCAAAAACTTTGGGTTCAAGTGAGGCCAATATTTGAAAAAAAGGGTCAGATTGGTTATATAGATAGGCCTCTTTTGAAATAATCTTAAACAGGGTTTTACTGCTGAGGGCAAGATAAGATCATGTGAAATGTCTATTTTGCCCTTGTTAACCAAACAGTAGCATGCCATAAATTAGACCACACAGGAGTATTTATGGCTGGGAGGCAGGGAGAAGCTAGCCCTATGTGCATGTTGTTTAACTGAAACTCTTTTTTTTTTTTTAGATCATTTACTTTACAAAGACAAAGGTGCTATAAGAAAGGACAAATGAGAGAAATGTGGTAAACTAAGACTATAGCATTAAAGGAAAGAGAAATTAGGCTTCTGAAGTGCTAAAGACATGAAAATTGGGAAAAGAATTCATGATCACTTGACACAAGAAAAAAATGAGCAGAGGGGCCCATGTGAAGAAGTGTTGCCCATTCACACCAAAACAAAGTTTCCTAGCTTCGCCACGGTGGCCACTTAGGACCAGATACTTCTTTGCCCATGTGTTATATTTAACAAATCCTTAACTTCTGTCCACAAATTGCCATTATCACCTCCCATACCAGCTACAATGACCAAAATGCCTCTGGACATCATAAAAAATATCCTTGGTCGAGAACCACCACACCTGAGCTATCCCTGATGGAATCTGGATGTTCAGCAACTAGACCTTTACGAAATAGTATCTTAAAAAAAATGCAATGAGTGTTTGGGAAGGCAAAGATTTTAAGGTCAGACAAATGTGAATTCTAAGCTAAGATCACTGTATCTAAGTTATAGGATTTGTCAAAACCTAATGGTTTTGGAATGTGAGATGGATGAAAAGAAAAAGAAAAAATTTAAAATGTTCAATATACAGGAAATAGATGCATGTTATAAAAAAAGTATTTCCAAAGAATAGATGTATGATATTTTACCCAATATTCTACAATTCATAGAATAAATCACTTAAGTCTTCATATAATTTAGTTATAGACTGACTGACCACCATGTGCCATTTATAGCTTTTGGCATCCAACGTTAAACAGCAGACTTCGTCCTTGATTATTCTTAGAAATCTTTCTGGCAGAAAACCATGATGGGAGTAAATCTGAAGAGTTCAGGGGCTGGGTGTGGCTTAAATAGGTTTTGAGAAAGGCAGCCTTCATGGACCATGAGCATCCCTGCACATCCAAAAATATGCCAAGAACGCAGGGCCCTGATCCTTCTTTACAAGATCCATTTCAAAGGGCTCTGACTGCAGCAGACAGTCTTCAGGGATGAAGTGATATCTCCCTCTGGGAAGAGGAGCGAGCTTGCTCACCACTTCCTAATAAAACCCCAGTGATAAAATGCTAGTTCAGCATTTCCTCACCACAAAGCAGTTCATAGCCATAGCGTGTGCAGCCTCTACCTGAGTCTCTTCACATCCTCCTCTTGGGACTTGAGAGTACAATAGGAACAGATAGGGTGCTTGCTCTGTTGTAATTATTAAAGCCCTTTATGACCTCGAGCTTTGTTTCTGTCTTCTAACATCCATATCACAAAACCAGACAAATTTATTACTTGGTGTGTTGAGTAAAATCAAATCCCAGATCCTGACAATGGGATCCAAGAAACAGGGGCTTCAACACATCAGCTAATAAAGGAGATTTGATTTCCAGGATGGATATAAAGACAGACTTCAGTGTTTTAACTGTGCAAAAGTCCCACCCAGAGAGCAACTAGACCCAAAAGAGACAGAATGTGGAACCAGGAACAATTTCTTTAAGAAAAATACAACAAGGAGAATGGTGCGTTTAAACATAAAGGGGGTTTACATATCTGGTGGAGAATTAGAAGATGAAGGATGAAGAGACGTGACGAATTCCCACTTACCCAGAACAATTCTGGTGTAGCAAAACCCCTATTAAGGACATGACCTTCCTACTGCTACAGTGAAGACTCCATTAAAGACTTGACTTTCCTATCTGAGAGGCAGATTCATCTTGGCTTACAGATAGTTACCCTGAGCTGGGAAATGAAGGCGAAGAAATGAAATCAGGATTGAGAAATATATCTGGGAATAAACTTTGAGTAGATGTGAAAATGATTGGCAGCCAGGAAAGCAGAAGTCTAATGAATGTTTGAGGGAGTTATATCAAATGCACCATAAAATTAGAAAATATCCTGAAAAGTTTTGGTTAATATTAAGTGATTCCCTAGTTGAAAATGTTCTTTTAATTCTCAAAAAAAGTCAAGACGCACCAACACCTACTTTTGATATGTCAACGGAAAATAATGAACAAAGAAAAAAATTTCCATAAAGTGGATTCAGGAGCTATGAAAAATAGTGAATGAGGATGTGGTCTCAGAAAAGAGAGTCAAGGTCCAGGCTAGGAATTAGCCAGTGCTGGGGGAGTAAAATCCTGCCCGTGGGCAAGGATTCCATAATTGCAGTATGCCAACAACCACTGAGAGCTCTCTTTTCATCTTTACGTTCCCTGCTTTCCCCAGTGGCTATTTAGTCTGTATGGATGTAGTAGAGTGGGGTTGGGGGAAGGGCAGAGTATTTTTTGTGAGTTTGGCTCATGGGCTGTTGGGCTTGAAAAGTCAGAGGAGGAATTCTGAACATTATCTAAGGGTCTTGATCTTTGATGGGGAAGCAGTGTGCCTTTGGGTTACTGCCCTAGTGAAGGACTGTTTATCATTGGGGGTGGGGGTGGAGAACAAAGCACATAGATGTTGGCTGAATGGCAGGGACAGCACCAAAGCCCAGCTGTTATTTTCCTGCAAAATGAGATTTTGTTTCTACCTTTCTTACTGTTTGGCTGTGCTTCATTCTTTGAATCTGACCAATGAGAAACAAGCGGAAATGATACATACCACTCCCAATCTGTGGTTTCCTTGAAGATATGAATAATTCAACAGGGAATTCTAAGATACCAGAAAGTAGGACTTAATGTGGGAGGAGCTTGTGTCTCTGAATGATCCTAAAGATGTCCTTACAAGGACTAGCAACATCTGCATATAACTTTGTGTGTGTGTGTGTGTGTGTGTGTGTGTGTGTGTAAGAAATGAACTGGTACTCTTAAGCCACTTAGATTTGGAAATGTCTTTGACATGGCAACTATTATTTCTACAAAGCAAGGAATGTTGTGTATTACACAATTACAATTTAGTCATGAATAGTACTTTTAGTGTTTGTTTGTTTTGAGAAAGGATCTTCCTAGGTAGCCAGGCTTGTCTGAGACTTATTATGTAGTCCAGGATGCCTCAAACTCACCATCATTCTCCAGCCTCTGCCTCTTAAGGGTTATGATCATAGGCGTGAGCTACCACTCTCAGCTCCTGAATAATATTTATGTAATTCTTAAAAATAAATAGATGAGGAAAGTAGATCAAAACTGAAATGGAGAGAGAAAAATGAGAGAGAGAGAGAGAGAGAGAGAGAGAGAGAGAGAGAGAGAGAGAGAGAAATTGCCAAAAGAGAAGAGGCAGTGTATTTTGCAGGAGGAGAAATTGCCAGAGGTTGCTTCTGGAGGAGAAATTGCCAGAGGTTGCTTCTCCTACCAAGATGAAAATCCCTAGCTGCAAAAATGCAGAGTTAGCGAATTAGAACCGTGGAAGGTGAGCCTCGCAGCAAACACCTTTAAGAATGGGGCTAGGCCCCTTAGGACGAACAACAACATGAACTAACTAGTACCCTCGGAGCTCCCAGGGTCTCAACCACCAACCAAGGACTGCACATAGAGGGTTCTGATTGTTCAGGCAGCATGTGTATGGTAGAGGATTGCAAAATCGATCATCAATAGGAGGAGAGGACCTCGGCCCTGTGAAGGTTCTGTGCCCCAGTGTAGGGGAATGCCAGGGCCAGAAAGTGGGAGAGGGCGGGGTGGCAGGCATGGGGAGGGGGGAGGCAACAGGGGGTTTGTTTTTGTTTGTTTTTTTGTTTTTTGGAGGGGAAACTGGGAATGGAGAATTTGCATGTAAATAAAGAAAATATCTAAAATAAAAAAAAAAGAATGGGGTTTAGGAAATCGGGAGTGGAGTCAGAACGGGTACTTTTCATCATTAGCTTCTGGTAACTATTTGTTAAAAGTCACATCGCACAACATTTGCAAAAATCTAAAGAAAAAGAAGATGAAGGCTGACTAGCAATTCTGGGGGAAAGCTCTGGAATCCGGAAAAGAAAGCTATTGGTTTAAAACCAACAAAAGATCATGCTTTAAAAGAAAGAGGGTAGTTAGGGTGAGAGGCTACTGAGGTGGTCATCAATGCAAAGACTAAAAAGTGAGTTTGAAACCTCATGGGGTGGGGGTGGAGCAAACAGGAGGAGGAAAAACAGGTGTCTAATAGAAAGGGTTACAATTTAGCTCCACAGCATACTTTAGATTATTGATTTACTAAACTCCATGAACCATTTCTGCTTAGGAACCGGACACTGGTGTGTAAAGGGGGAAAAAAAACCCCACATGAACTTGAAACTCACATGCATCTTCTCCCACACCACAGGGTTCCCAGGAGCTCGAAGTTTAACCCAGAATGCAAGCAGTTCCAGTCTATTTAGAAACCTGGGTCTGAAGGTTTACAAGATTTCTGGGATGATCTTCACTGGGTGTTTCTGCCCAGTGATTATTTCTTTCATTTTCTATTTAAATGAAGGCAAGATGGAGCCACTTAGAATGCATCACCCTTAACAAATAAAATATGATTAGATACCAAAACACATCATCCAACTCCACAGTAATTAGTCCTTATGTGTATTAGCTCTGATTGCTTTTCATAGTAAAAAAAAAAAATTCTAATCACTTTCTAAATTTTATACACACATCAGGAGAACAGGAACTCAGGGGAATCCTTGCCTAATATGGAAAGAAAGCAAATTAAAAATTCAAAGGGAAAAAGAAGGGGATTTTTTTTTTTTGCATATTTTCAAAGGGTAGAATAAAGCAGATCACAGACTGCTTCTATTTTTATAAAATACAATACATTTCTGTCTGTCTCAAATTCAGAATTAAGGAATACGCTTTAGCCCCATAAAAAGTAGGGTTGCTTTCCATCGTCAAGAGTGGAGAAAGTATAACGAAGTTCTAAAAGGTAAGGAGAATATGTATTTAATGAACAAGAATATGAACTTAACCTCTGGTTTAATATGAAGCTGAGCATTAAGAGTAGGAGGCCTTCTGGAAATGACTTTGTTGAAGACAGGCTACTGCGGAAACCCGACTGGCTTCTTGTATGCCTGTGTGTCTGAGTATCCTATTTCTTTGAGATGCTTCTTCTTGCAGATATCCTGGGGATTACTTTCTCTATTTATCTCTGGGGAAAGTGCTACATTAGATATTCATTCCCTGGGGAACACCCCCATACATTGGAGCACAATCAGCTTGAGCACTCGTGTTACCCTAAGATCAGTCACAGTCACTTAACTTGCTCCCTTCAGTTGGATTATCCCAAGGACCAAATAAGATGGGCACCGGTATGCTGCTTTCTAAAGGGTTTGCATTACTTTCACAAAACCAAAGTGTTGGTAAGAGGTAGAATCAGGAATCGAACCAGGTTTAGTAAGTCTAAAGCCAGTGATCCCCTATGTCACACTCCAGGGTCCTCACTGAGTCCAAAGTCTCCCATCTCACTCCTGGGCTACTTTCTCTAAATATGTCTGCTATCTATTCAGAAACACAATGGCCACTAACAACTACATTTCATCTCCCCATCCCCTTCTCCACTCACACACTGGTGCTATATTTTAAAACACTATCCCTTGTGAAAACTTTTATCAGCACAAAGTACTCTGCCTTTAGTTGTTGCTTTGTGGAAGGTTACATGTGATCTGAGAAAGAGTGTGGGCAGGGGGTTACACAAGTGGATGAAGATCCATACAGACTTGCCATAAAGGAGTTGTGACATACAACTCTGCTTGCTTACCATTTCCTTGACACACACACTATAGTTTAGAAGTTCTTTGAAGTTCATAAATCTCTGATTCTTTTCTGTTCGACTCTCTCTAGTTGATATATTCCCTGATCATCATTTCCTCTCCTCTGTGGTCATCCAGATACAATGCACCAAAATCCTGGTACCCTGGAAAGGATCTGTTCATGTGTCTCTTGCTTTTCTGTCCCAGAGGCTGGCAGGGAGGAGGACACTGTGGACAAAATGTTAAGTGCTCCCTGGAGTGGACAGCAGTTACTTTTGTCCCATCAAACTCTTTCAGTTGGTGACTTTAGAACTTCTTCTGACTCCTGGCTAGCTTTGCTTGGGTTCTGACTACTGCCTACCTTAATAGAACTCATTTCACACAAAGTACAATCCACAAACCACAAGAAACTCAAGAAGAAGGAAGACCAAAGTATAAATACTTCATTCCTTCTTAAAAGGAGGAACAAATTCCCCTTGGAAGAAGTTGCAGAGACTAACTATGGAGCAGAGACTGAAGGAAGGACAATCCAGCCTGATCAGCTATCTCCTGAGAGGCTCTGACAGTACCCAACTAATACAGAAGTAGAGGCTCACAGCCATCCATTCAACTGAGTACAGGACTGAAGGAGCTGAAGGGTTTGCAGCTCCTTAGGATGAACAACAATATGAACTAACTAGTACCCTCAGAGCTCCCAGGGACTAAACCACCAACCAAGGAGTACACATGGTGGGACTGATGGTTCTGGCATCATGTGTATAGTAGAGGATGGCCAAGTCAGTCATCAATGGGAGGAGAGGCCCTTGGCCCTGTGAAGGTTCTATGCCCCAGTGCAGGGGAATACCAGGGCCAGTAAGCAGGAGAGGGTGGGATGGCGAGCAGGGGGAAGGAGGAGGATGGAGGGAACAGAGCTTTGTTCTTGTTGTTGGTTTTTGGTTTTTGGGTTTTTTTTTTGGAGGGGAAACTGGGAAAGGAGATATCATATGATATGTAAATAAAGAAAATATCTAATAAAAAATAAAACTAATTTCTCTCCTCTTGATCTGGATTCCATTTTAATACTTCCAGTCTACTTACTGTGTCTTAAATAATTTAAAATGTAATATTAACTTTTTTCTTTTTACCTTTATTTTTAATTTTTTATACATTTTAAATTAAAATATAATCATATCATGTTCTCCCTCCCCTCCCCTTCCTCCAAACCCTCTCAGTCCTTCCATGGTCCCCCATCACTCTAAAATTTTAGCCTCTTCTTCCCCCATTATTATTGTTGAACATATATGTACATAGAGACCAACATGTGTAAATACAACCTGCTGAGTCAGTTCTTGTTATCTCTGTGTGTGTATGGCTTCAGAGCCGACCACTTTCTATTGAATAACAAATTAATGGACTCATTCTTGGAAGAGATAAAGTCGACCTCTCTCAGTACTTATCAGTTGCCTACAGTTCCTCGTCCAGAGGTGTGATCCTGTGAAATTTTCTCCCATCTATATTAGCATGTCTACTGACATTGCCATTGTTGAGATCTTGTTTACACAGCCATTTGTACAAGAGACTGCTTTTCAGAAGACTTCCTGGTGTTCTAGCCCTTATGATATTTTCCTCTACTCCTCCATGATGGTTCCTTAGCCATAGAAGTAGGAGTTGGAATGTGTCCACCAGGGCTGGCTTCCCCACAATCCATTGATCTTAGTATTGTGTCCAGTTATGGTTTCCTGTGATGTTCTTCATTCTCTATAAAGAAAGCTTCTTTGATGAGACTGATAGTTAACACCTATTTGTGGATAGGTTAAGATTCAGAATGTATAAGGAATTATTCTGCTCTAGCAAAGTAGCAATAGTAGATTCTTTTCTAAAGTCCATAACTTCAGTCCCCTTAGGAAGCTGGTGAAGTGTCTAGAACTAGACATTGTTTCCTTTCTGTTGGGAGAACATTATGTCCAATTAAAAAGCTGTTGGTTGCCAGCAACATCCAAGCACCATTTGTTGCACCTTAGCAGCTATCTTGCCATGCTGGTCATTGTTGTAGTTCACAGATGTTGTGGCTGGGCAGGACTATGGATTGTTTGGAAATTTCCATAGTATTTTATGGTACAATGGAAGCTAGATCACAAAAAGGAAGTTTTCATGTCAGATCCAGCTTGAATGATGTTAGTCTCATGTCCTAAGTGTGTGGTGTTTTCAGGATTGGGGCTTAACCCTACCTTCAACTTCTGAGAGGCAACCAAAGACAACAGCAATAGTCTATATTGTTTAAGGAACCACTTGAACTATACTAACCAACTATCCTAAAGGAGATTTCTCATCATGGCACTGGAGTTTTTGTTAATTCATGTTTCTTGTGGAGAGCATTTTCAGCTTTAGTAGCATAACTTCTTTTAAGAATACATATTAAAAATGTATACAGAGTAGTATAAGTATTGTGTATGATCTTAGCTAGATACAAAAACAATATGATTCCTTGAGGTTCATCAAGCACCATTATTTTTTATCCCTTGGTGTCATTTATCCCTCCTTCTCCTTTTATATTGATATATCCACACTAAGCTAATGTGCTGTTATTAGAGTTGTTATTGTTGTTGTTCGGTTTTTTTTTTGTTTGTTTTTGTTTTTGTTTTTGTTTGAGACAAACTTTTACTCTGTGGCCAAGTCTGCCCTTGAATTCCTAAGTACTGGGATTTTAGGTGTGTTCCACCTTACTTAGAAGATCCAGTATAGTTTTGTTAATGTTTTGAATGTGGGTTATGAGAAAAATAGATGAGTCAGGATGATGCCAAAGCAATTTCCTTCTATCAAGAAGTGGGAAACTGATTCTCTCTCTGGTGACTTTCTCTCTGGCAGTCGAGACAGGATCTTATCAACCTCCATCTACACCTAGGAGTGATGGTGGTGGATCCGCAGCCCTCTCTGCCCCTTTCCTGCAAGCAGAGAGCCTGCCTTCATGGAGTGCTCTAACCCAGGGTCTCTGGTGAGATCCAGCATTCTCTCTCCGGTGACTTTCTAAGGTGGGACCATCTAGGAGGCTCAGGCCTCACAAGTGGCAGAGCAGCCAGGACAAAATCCTCTCAACCTCCGTCCACACCTAGAAGGGACAACAGATCCACAGCTCTCTCTGCACCTTTCCCGAAAGTAGAGATCTTGTCTACAGGGTGTGCTCTGACCCCAGGACTCAGGACAGACAACTGATCCACAGCTATATGCACCCGGAAGGACTCCCAGAAGTGCTGACACAGGCTTACAGACCCACAGGAGGAACAAGCTCTAGTCAGAGACAGCAAGAACATCTAACACCAGAGATCAACAGATGGTGAAACACAAATGCAAGAATCTTACCAACAGAAACCAAGACAACTTGGCTTCATCAGAACCTAGTGTTCCCACCACAGCAAGTCCTGGATATCCCAAAACACCGGAAAAGCAAGATTTGGATATAAAATCATATCTCAAGATGGTGCTAGAGGAATTTAAGAAGAACATGAGTAACTCCCTTAAAGAAATACAAGAGAACACAGGTAAAGAGGTACAATCCCTTAAAGAAGAAACAAAAAAATCCCTTAAAGAATTACAGAAGATCACGAGTAAACAAGTAGAAGCCCTTAAAGAAGAAACACAAAAAACCCTTAAGGAATTACAGAAAAGCACAATCAAACAGGCGAAAGAATTGAACAAAACTATCCAGGACCTAAAAATAGAAGTAGAAACCATAAAGAAATCACAAAGAGAGACAACTCTGGAGTTAGAAATCTTAGAAAAGAAGTCAGGAAACATAGATGCAAGTATCACTAACAGAATACAAGAGATAGAAGAGAGAATCTCAGGCACAGAAAGATAACATAGACAACATTGACACAACAGTCAAAGAAAATGCAAAATGCAAAAAGTTCCTGACCCAAAACATCCAGGAAATCTAGGACACAATGAGAAGTCCAAACCTAAGGATAATAGGAATAGAAGAGAGTGAAGACCTCCAACTTAAAGAGCCAGTAAATATATTCAACAAAATTATAGAAGAAAACTTCCCTAACCTAAAGAAAGAGATACCCATGAACATACAAGAAGCCTATAGAACTCCAAATAGACTGGACCAGATAAGAAATTCCTCCCACCACACAATAATAAAAACCCCCAATGCACAAAACAAAGAAAGAATACTAAAAGCAGTAAGGGAAAAAGGTCAAGTAACATATAAATAAAGGCAGGCCTACCAGAATTACACCAGACTTCTTACCAGAGACTATGAAAGCTAGAAGATCCTGGGCATATGTCATATAGACCCTAAGAGAACACATATGCCAGCCCAGACTACTATACCCAGCAAAACTCTCAATTAGCATAGATGGAGAAATCAAAGTATTCCATGACAAAACCAAGTTCACACAATATATTTCCACAAATCCAGCCCTTCAAAGGATAATAAATAGAAAACTCTAACACAAGGAGGGAAACTACATCTCTGAAGAAGCAAAAATGTAATCTTCCAACAAAACTAAAAGAAGATAGCCACATGAATGGAGTTCCAACTCTAACAACAAAAATAACAGGAAGCAACAATTACTTTTCCTTAATATCTATTAATATCAATGGACTCAATTCCCCAATAAAAAGACATAGACTATCAGATTGGGTATGTAAACAGGACTCAACATTTTGTTGCATACAGGAAACCCACCTCAGTGACAAAGACAGACACTACCTCAGAATAAAAGGCTGAAAATAATCCTCTAAGCCAATCATCCCAAGAAAAAAGCTGGAGTAGCTATTCTAATATTGAATAAAATTGACTTTCACCCTAAGGTGATCAAAAAAATAAGGAGGGACACTTCATATTCATCAAAGGTATGATCTACCAAGATGAACTCTCAGTTCTGAACCTC
>NW_022196896.1:87326353-87423522 GCF_008632895.1 Mastomys coucha
AGCATGTAGAAGAATGCAAATTGATCCATTCTTATCTCCTTGTACAAAGTTCAAGTCCAAGTGGATCAGGGACCTCCACATCAAACTAGATACACTGAAACTAATAGAAAAGAAAGTGGGAAAGAGCCTAGAACACATAAGGACAGGGGAAAATTTCCTGAACAGAACACCAATAGCTTATGCTCTAAGATCAAGAATTGACAAATGGGACCTCATAAAGTTGTAAAGCTTCTGTAAGGCAAAAGACACTATCAATAGGACAAAACGGCAACCAACAAATTGGGAAAAGATCTTTACCAATCCTATATCTACTAGAGGGCTAATATCCAATATATACAAAGAACTCAAAAAGTAGACTCCAGAGAACTAAATAACCCTATAAAAAAGCAGGGTACAGAGCTAAACAAAGAATTCTCAACTGAGGAATACCGAATGGCTGAGAAGCACCTAAAGAAATGTTCAACATCCTTAGTCATCAGAGAAATGCAAATCAAAACAACCCTGAGCTTCTACCTCATACCAGTCAGAATGACTAGGATAAAAAACTCAGATGACAGCAGATGCTGGAGAGTTTGTGGAGAAAGAGGAACACTCCTTCATTGCTGGTGGGATTGCAAGCTGGTACAACCACTCTGAAAAACAGTTTGGCGGTTCCTCTGGAAGTCGGATATAATTCTACCAGAGGACCCAGCTATACCACTCCTGGGCATATACCCAGAAGATGTTCCAACATGTAATAAGGATACATGCTCCACCATGTTCTTAGCAGCCTTATTTATAATAGCCAGAAACTGGAAACAACCCAGATGTCCCTCAACAGAGAAATGGATACGGAAATTGTGGTACATCTATGCAATGGAGTACTACTCAGCTATTAAAAATAATAAATTTATGAAATTCTTAGGGAAATGGATGGATCTAGAGAATATCATCCTGAGTGAGGTAACCCAATCACAAAAGAATACACATGGTATGAACTCTCTGATAAGTGATTATTAGCCCAGAACTTTGGAATACTCGAAGTACAATCCACAAACCACAAGAAACTCAAGAAGGAAGACCAAAATGTGGACACTTCATTCCTTCTTAAAAGGGGGAACAAAATATCCATGGAAGGAGTTGCAGAGACTAACTATGGAGCAGAGACTGAAGGAAGGGCACTCCAGCCTGATATAGCTGTCTCCTGAGAGGCTCTGACAGTACCTGACTAATACAGAAGTAGAGGCTCACAGCCATCCATTGAACTGAGTACAGGGTCCCCAATGAAGGAGTTAAAGAAAGGACTGAAGGAGCTGAAGGGTTTGCAGCTCCTTAGGACGAACAACAATGTGAACTAACTAGTATCCTCAGAATTCCCAGGGACTAAACCACCAACCAAGGAGTACACATGGTGGGACTGATGGCTCTGGCATCATGTGTATAGTAGAGGATGGCCAAGTCGGTCATTAACGGGAGGAGAGGCCCTTGGCCCTGTGAAGGTTCTGTGCCCCAGTGTAGGGGTATACAAGGGCCAGTAAGCTGGAGAGGGTAGGGTGGCAAGCCGGGGCAGGGGGCAGGGAACAGGGGTTTGTTCTTGTTGTTGTTTTTGTTTTTGGAGGGGAAACTGGAAAATAATATGACATGTAAATAAAGAAAATATCTAATAAAAAAAGAAATGGGAAATTGTGAAGATCAAACTCAGGTGGGCAGGTGGATATAAAGAACTTGATTTGGGACATGCTAAATTTGACATGTAAGTAGGATGGTTGAGTAGGCAATTGAGCATATAAGCCTGGAATTGAGACAAAAAGCTTTAGTAATTTACCTAAGCCACACAGCTGGACGCAGGAAGATAAAGTTCAAGTCTAGAGAGTCTGGGTCCCTTTGTCTTGCTATTAACTATAAATCACATCTTGATTTAGAATCATATATTTCCTGCTACACAGTGTCTTTGTGTTGGTGGGTACATTTATTCTAAATCATTCCTAATTTAAGCATTCTCCCCATAGCTACATTGGCTTGAGTTTTCTCTCTTCTCACTGCATATTACTACTGAGGTCAGTTATCTTCTAAAAAAAAAAAAAGAGAGCAAATGGTCTAATAATGGCTAAATGTAGAGAAATTTTACTATAGAGAAATGAGGGATTCTCCAGTCTTACTCTTGGCCTCTGGGTCCAGTTAGTATATTTGCTCTGGCTTGGGTAAAAAAAAAATGGATGGTCTTAGAAAACCACTGGCTAACACCAACACTGTCTTCTATTTTATCTTAGAAACTCATGTGCTTTTATTCCTTAATGGCTGCTTCATCTGGAGCAGAAACGAGTGGGAAAGAGGACAGCAGTATTCCTAAGAAATACTGAAAACAGTGACTTGTGTAGTTTGAGTATATACGCTGACTGTTTGCCTTTGAATTATGTATGTTCTGAAGTACAGATAAATCCCATGAGTGGTTTTTAGTATAGAGCTATTCATCTAGAAGATAGTTAATACAAGAGTGACTGTTGCTTATGCTTTCCTTTAACTGTGACTGACATTCTATTTCCCTGGAACTATGTTACCCTGGAATAGAAAACAAAGCTGGCAGGAACCACGGGGTCCTTTCAACCCAGAGCACATTCATGTCACAGATGAGAAAAGAAAACTGAGGCCAGATGTGACAGGACTGGCCAGCAATCTACTCTGACCCCCTAAACCACAGCCCCAAAATGCTGAGAACATATGGGGACTATCTCTTGAAAAATGTCTTGTTCTAATTAGTCCTCTGTCAATCTCTGCCCAAGTGCTTCCTCCATGGCACGTCTGAGCATCATCACCACCTCACTGCTGAAATTGTGTAACTTTCACAAGCTACTGGCCATTTTGCTCTGTTCCAAATGGGTAATTTGTGCAGAGATGGAAAAGCTCCATCATGCTCTGCTTTCTCTCTGACCCGATCATGTGGACTTGAGCATCCCTACTCTTGAGAATGTTCAGATGGCCCTCTCTCCCAATTCATTGATTCATTATGTCATAAGTATTTAGGGGCTCAACTCTTTTTCAGTCCAGCAAGGGTTTAATGTTCTGAGAGAGAGTGTCAGATCACTTCTTCTCTGTTACACTTAATGTAAAAAAAAAAAAAAAAAAAGTGCCAGTGGAAATAAAATAGCTCATACGTCTAAATGATTTAAATTAAGTAAAATAAAATTTTCCACTCTTTTGAATTAGGCCATTAAATCTATAGCTTGCTCTAAGTACAGTATTAATGAACAATATCTCAAGGAGAGTATTAATTTTGCATTTCCTGACATAAAAATTTAAAACATTCAATTTTAGCTTTGCTTTAGGTAATATTTTGTGTTCCCTTGACACTTATTTGGAGACCCTAGAAATTAGGGTAAAAGAAAAAAGAAGTTCACAATTGGATGTACCACATTCTCACGTAGGTGTGTGCTACCCTGTCATCTGAGTGTTAGCCTGAAGACTTAAGAGTAGATCATGTGACATTTTACATCATCAAAGCCTTGGGGTAAAAATTCAAGTGAAACAGATCACTTAGCTCTGTTGGTTTAGCATGTCAACACTGCTCAATTTAAGAAAAGATGGTTTATTAGTTAGTTACTTTTCTTGTTATTGGTACCAAATAACACAGAAGGGAAGAAGTGTTTGGGTTTTGGGGTTTGTTTGTTTGTTTTTTATAGTTCTAGAGGGTCATTCCATCAGAGTTGAGAAGGCACAGCAGCAGATGAGGAAGACCCTGGTAACAGCAGCATGGTAACGGAATGTTAGCTGCTCACATTGTATCTGCAGCAGGAAGCAGGGAGAGAGGGATGCTGGTGCTCAGCTCATCTCCTTATTGTTCAGTGCAGAGACCCCAGCTCGTGGAACACTACCACCCATATTTTGGGTAAGGTCTCCCTACCTTAAGTAACCCACTTTAGATAGTCTCTTACAAGTATGGCCAGAGGCTGGTCCCCTGGATGGCTCTACAGTCTGTGATGTTGATAATCACTATTAACCAGCACAGATGGTTTAGTAGAGATAGGCAAATGTACATTACTGGTACCTGATTGAGAGACTGACTGGAGAACCTATTAGCATTCAGTGCTATCAGGGCACTGCTGTTGATACAGTATGGGATCCGTGCACCTGGAATGCAGATCCTAAATCAAGGGTAAGACTCAGGATATAGCCTCTGAAGAATTATAGAGGCCCCTGCAGCCTGTGGAGCCTGTGGATTCCTTACCAGTACCCTATTTGGAGAGGTCTTGGGATTTTTTTCTAGTTTGCACACCACTAATCTCATCAAGTCAGAGGTGTAGGGTTTCACACCAGAGGCTCCATCAGCCACCAGAGCACCCCAGTCCAGCAACTGCTACCTTGAAATGCCGGCTGTGTCCTTTAATCAGGCAATCCAATTAGCCACACACAAATTACAAAGTCTATATACCTAAAGCAATTTGTCTGAAAAAAAAATTCAAAACCTCCCCAATGAATTTGCAATCAAGAAAAACCCTTTTTCTCCTTCACTTTTTTTTTTTTTAATTTGGAAGTTGGACACAGGACAGAATAAGGCAAACAATTTCAATGTTGAATGCTGCCTAAGAGATTCTAAAGTATCAGCCAACACTGTTTGAATAAGTTGTGAGTCGGGGAGGGGAGGACGGGGGTAAGATTGGTGGTTTAATTGTATCATGTTCCCTAACAAGAGATGGCAAACATTGTATTTGATAAAATGTAGAAGATGTCTTATTTCCATTGTTATCTCGTTGAGCAATGAAAGATTGCTTGTCATAGCCTGCAGCACTGTCAATCACAAAGGAGTACAGTTAACTCTTATTTTCCCAATCTTTGCAACAGGTAACATCCCGGAAAGCTGAGAGGAAGAATGAGAGAGGGAGAGAAAAAGAGGGAAGAGAATTCTAGGAGCCTAGATGGTGTTGTACGTAGGATTGTTTATCAACCATTTAGTTGGTGCATTGTTCTCTTCTTTCCACAGGGTGGCCCTTTGTCCATAGCGCCTTACCATAAGCAAATCACCTTGGGGTTAAACATGTCCAAGGTCTCTCCCATTTCCCAACTTCTTGACACAGACCTGTCCTGCAGGGTTTGCTTGCTAGGTTCAAATGATTATAGAGATAGCAGCATCCTTATAGATAAATTTAAATCTTGTTTTTTATAGATGAAGAGTCTAAAGCCAAGTTGGTGAAATGATGCATTCAAGACTGCTGACCTGGGGCCAGGGTCTGCGGGCATGACCAATGGGTAAAATGCTTACTATGCATGCTTGTGGACCTGAGTTCAAATCCCCACTTCCCATGCAAAAGTCAGATGCAGCCTTACACATCTCTAGCCCCAGGCTGCATCCACTGACTAGCCAGTCTAATGCAGATAGCAGAATCCATGTTCAGTCAGATTCTGTGTCAACAAATCATCATGGCCTCTGGCTCCCACATATGCAAGCCTGAGTGAGCACACCTGCAAACATGTGTGCCCACATGTATACAACATCCACAAACAAGCACACTCAGATCCCATATTATTTACTAGAAGACGGGATTAATTTTCAGGGTACCTGGCTCTGCACTTTAGTACCACTAAGAACAAAATTGGACAGGAAGGTGGGTGAGAGGTGAGGGCACAACTTCCAGGACCCTGTATTTATGAACATGTGTGCATTGAAATAAAAGCAGTTCTATTTATGTCTTCCCTCTGCTGAGCATTTTCAGGCCCTCAGCAACAAAATCCTTATGAGAATTTTTGGATTTATTTTATAGTCAGATAAAGAACATAAATACAAGATTTTTATGGGTCAAATACAGATTAATAAAGTCCAGCATTCTCTTTTCTCTCTTTGTTTATGCAGTATACTATAAATCACCAATGGTTTCTCTTAATCCACTTATGGATTTCTTATTCATGTGGTGCTTTTAAAAAAGACTCTGCTCTTGCTATACACAGTGCAATACTCTTGTTATTCCTAAATGTGCCCCTTTAAAATTCTGTCTCATAGTACCCTGGGATTTAGTGAACAAATTGGTGTTCAATGTATCTACATCATATTTACAGAGTGATAATACTAATATTTAGTACCTTTTCACTGCTGAATCACTGTGGCCACTATTCTGAGCTATTTGTAGCTCTACTTTACAAAGAAGCAAGAAAAAAAATCAGAAACCAATGAAATGAAAGCTTTCCCAAGTTTGGCTGAAAGTCGATGGAAGGCTGAGAAGAAAGTCTAAGCTTCCTGGATCTGTTAATTTGCATTTCCCAGTTACCATGTTCTGCTATGCACGCACACACACACACACACTCACACAAACGTGTGTGTGAATGTGAGTGTGTTTTAATGTATCTGAAAATTTGCTGTTAGAGAAATCCAAATTTTAAAAGTCTTAGTGTTTAATGAGAGAGCAACACATTCAAGAACGGCTGGAAATTCATTTTGGGATATGTTGGTAGGAAGCCTGCTGAGGAAGGGATTGTCTGTTGGTGATGATCAAATTCAAAGGAAATTGAAAACCTTACACAGTTATTTTTCTGTTGTACAGGGTGATGTTTATATGGACGGTAATGAGAGGCCTCAATTTTATGTAAGGACATATATTTTGAAGTTCTCTCAGTGTGTTCATATAGACTCATTTGGTGGCTCAGAAAGTTAGATATTCTACAAATGAAGATGAGATTTAAAAATATCATTGTTGATAGGGATATTTAAACATTAAATTCATGTGTGTTTACTGAATGGCTATTATGTACAAGCTACTAAATTAGGCTCCGTGGAAATAAAGAAAGTGGGAGAGAGAGGGCATGAGAAAGAGCAAGGAGGAGTGACTAAATTCATTATATACATGTATGAAAATGTCAAAGAATAAAAGTAAGTAACTAGAACATAGACTTTGTCCACGTTAGACAGACTCAGTCACAAGTAGTCTAGAATGCACTGCAAACTGGCTTAGGCAAAAATGTGATTTAGTAGTTCATATGACGTAAAGTTTAGGGCATTGCTTTACTAGAGTTCAGATGATGTCACCAGGTCCTGGCTTCTCTCTTCCCTTCTACATCTTAGTTCTGCCTTCTATCATGTTGGCTGTTTTAAAAGGAGTGGGGCTGTTGACTCTGATGGTTAATATTAACTGTCCACTTGACAAGATCTAGAATCATGTAGAAAACAACTCTCTGGACATGGCTAGGAGGAATTCTTTAGGTTTGGTTAATTAAGGTGGGAAGACCCACCCTAACTGTGGATAGCACCATTCCATAGGCTTGGGGTCCTGGATTGGAGAAAGTTAGCTGAGTTGAGCACCAGCATTCATCTCTCTGTTGCCTAACTGCAGATGTAATATGACCAGTTGCTTCAAACATCTGCTACTAGGATCTCCCTGCCATGATAGACTGCACCTTCAAACTATGAGCCAAAATGTAGGGATTTAGCTCCAGGGTAGAGTGCTTGCCTGACAAGCATAGGGTCCCAAGTTCTATTCCCAGCACTGGAAAAAATAGAGAAAGAAAAGAAAAATATGAATGAATGCACATGTGGTACATGCTACTTACCAAAGGTACAGCACAGCCCACTGGCAAGATCCAGAATTTTATGCAACTTTATTGGCTACCATATTAGCTACTTTTCTTGTTGTTACGACCAAATACTTGACAAGAAACAATATAAAGGAGGAAGGATTTATTTCAGTTCATAGTTTGGGGGTATAGTTCCTCATGAGGAAGGCACAGTGACAAGAGACTCCAGAGTGGTGGGATTGTGGATCTGAGAAGTCTCACCTCACATCCTGGTGAGACAGGAAGCAGAGACCAGGAAGTAGGGCTGGGTGACAAACCTCACTGCTACCCGCATTGTCCCACTCCCCACTTACCTTCTGAAGGTGTCACAACTGGACAAAACACTGCCACCAGCTGGGGACTAAATGCTCAAACATCTGAGCCTACGTGACACCGTTCACAATCAGTGTTCAATGACACTGGGTCACATGCTTCTTGTGGATTCTGCAATGGTTTGGTTAGTTTCTTTCCCATCCGCCCAACCAATGTGGGCTGTACAGGGGAGGGTAGTTCTACAAAGGAGATTGTGGTAATCTTTGGGTGGTGAGTGTATACTAACTACAGACATTCTCTTCTCCTTGGGGAGCATATGTGTCAAGAGACAATGGCTAACTGCCCTCCTCATAGGAAACTGAAGGAGTCATGGGGCATAATGACATTTACATTCGTCAGTGGATTGCAACTTTCTGAATGGATATTCTTCAAAGTGGACATACAACAAGGGTCACAGTAATTTCTGAGTGCCTTAATTGTTCCATGGAAATTAGCATTGCAGTCATCAATCACTAAGCACTGTGTAGACTCTCTCTCTACGTAATCATTTTTACCTGCTATTGCCACCTCCCGACTTCTCTTTAAAAAATTATTCTCATCTTACTTATCCTTTCTCTTCCTTCCCCTCTCGCCCCATGCTGCATACCTAAGTTTTACAAAGTAGAATTGTCAACAAATTAGAGTGCGTTGTTTGCTTTCGTGTTTTAATTCTTGAGAACATTTTCGGAGACAGGCTGCACAAAAGATCTGATATGCCTGAAAGCTGTAATATATTATCGGGTTTGAGATGCTAATAAGAGCTTATGGAATGAATAGTTAGTTAAAAAGGTATCATGAGCTTAAGTGGAGAAAAAAGTCCATAAGTTTTGAAGAGCTGTGAAAAGTTTGCTCAAAAAAAAAAAAAAAAAGTTACTGTTTAATAATACTGGGCTAGTTCGTCCATGGGTCCATGGTGGAAAGAAAAGTAGTTAAGATTCAATAGGGGAAGCTAGAGTCAACATTATTACCTGCAATCAAAACCCTCACAGGGCTGTTAAACTAACCTCATAGAGAGGTGGCAGTGGCTTGAAATATAAAATCAAGCAGAAATATGAGTTATGCATTCACTGCCCACCTCAGTGGGGCCGTCATGGCAGCTGTGAACCCAGTGCCCACTTCAGTGGGGCAGTTATGGTGCTGGAGGGTGCTGAGAACATCAGGAAGCATGCCAGGGTCTAGAGTGTGATTCATTTTTGGGGTTACCATAAACTTTTTTCGTTAATCACCTTGGACTCTCAGGTGCTTTATGACAGACAGTTTCACAAGTGGCTCATTAGGACAAATGGAATGTCAGGATTTATTGGATAATTCTTGAGTTGAAATCTCTCCTAGGAAAACGTTGTGATTTTCCCAGAAAGATGGGACTTCTAAAAGAAAAAGGATATTACCTTGTTCTAGCATCTTCCTCCCTGGCAATACTGTTACCTTGACTTGTTACTCCTTTTTCTTTCTAGGAGATCAAATTAGGTTTTCTGTGGGCTGCTATGTCTTTTTATCATCATGAAATCCCAAAGGCAAATAAGGAGATTAATATAATGATTTCTGTAGTAACACTGGGGGGAACGAAGCTTGGGGAATTACCAGTGGATTGTACTGCTTTAACGTGCAGCTATGTACACGTTTAAATATCCACTTTCAGTCTGCAAAAGCTAAACGAGCCCTCAGAAGCCATCTGATGGCAAAGAAGTTGATCTAAGTTATAGGAGACTCACAGCTCTTCCTTGCTTTAGACGATGAATAACAAATGTGTGCTACTGTCTTTCGCTGCTGGATTCAATGGCTTCACATTCGTGTTCAGTTTCTCTTGTTCATCTGTGATTCACTCCAGTGTTCTCACTCAGACCCTCAAGCCTTAGCTTTGTGGCCTCCCATCTCTCCTTCAGACACAAGGGCACCTTTAGGAAGCACTTAAGGAGCCAAGTGTTCCCTTCAATTTGCTACCATCCACATCTCTCAACTCTTAGGAGCCTTGCTACCTTGCTTTGTGATATGACATTGAGCACTTACCAGCCTTGAGTGAGGATCAAGGTAAAATAATTGTACAGTACTCCACCCAGAACTGTACAACTACACAGTCTTAGCAGAGTCACCCATGAACCAGCCCAATAGTTGGCAGTCCAACAGCAGCTGGTTATTATTAGTTCTTAAGCCACAAGCAGCAAAGTTCATGAATCACCTGTTCTCAGTCTTGATTGCCTTTGACAGTCACCTGCAGAGCTTTAAAAATGTATATCAAAGTTTAGGTCCCCCTCTCTGGTAATTCCAATTTAACTGGTTTGGAGCAGAGTGCAGTTCCTAGTGCCTTTTTTAAACACCTACCTAAGTTTAAGGGATGTTAACTTGGGTCCTGAACATGCGTCTATGCCTTCACCTTCTTTAATAGCCCTCAATCTCTGTGAAAGGGAAGTCATAAAATACAAAACACCCTGGGGATGGTCCTGTGCAGTTTACTCCATGCAAATTCTGTTTCTGAATCTCACAAGAGACCCCATAGTAGTAGTTATTTCAATCATTATTGTCTTACAGATGACAATATTGGGTTGGGCAAGCTCTCGAAGGTCACTCCTTCGTTAAATGAACTGGCTTTAAAGCTGCTACACGCTGACCTCTGGACTACAAACTATCTGTTTGCCACACAAACTCTGTATCTACAAATTCAAATGTGTGCTTTGAATATGCTTGTTTTGGTGGTGGGGTATCCTTTAAGTTTAGGCAAGAACACAAAGAAGATATTAATATGGCATTTAGATACTGAAGGATTAAAAATATACATATATATGTATGTATACATATATATACATGTATATATGTATATGTATATACATATACATACATACATACCATCATAGAAGCAAAGCTACAGATGCTGCCAAACATTACTAATAGGGAGAGAAAGATCAAAGCTTACATGGGAAATCCCTTCCACATCCACTGGATAGGAAGACATTCATAGGTACAAATTCAATCTCTAATTTATTATTAATTAATAAATTCATATAAAATTAATCATTAATAAATTCAAGTTATATTAGCTTTCTGAGCGCATTTGTTCTGATGGCTGAAGCAACTACCTGGAGCCTTGAAGAATTTTCAGATGAAGCCTGACTTCCACTGTGCAACCAAAGACACCTTTACTGTCCAACTCGTTAGATATGGAATTGTGAGGTGTCAATAGGCTGAGTCATTGCCCAATACAGCATACCAAATGGAATGGAATCTTAACCTAAGAGCTTTGACCCCATCTCTCTACCTACCTGTTCCCTGGCCATTGTCAATGACTGTATGCCAGGATCTATAAGACAAAGACCCAGGGTCACTATAGGGTACCACTGCCATTATCTAGATTTGGAAACTGAAATGGGTAATAAAGTTCGGTTTATGGAGGGAAAGTGTAACTGATACCAAAAGAAAGAGGGGGACTGCTACTTTTCTTGGGATAAGGAGAGACAAGAGGGTAGGTAGGTTACTAGGACAGTTTGAGGTGAGTGTATTTAAATATGATTATTTACATATTTGAGTGGTACCTTTTCATCCCCCTAAAACATTTCCTCTGGCCAGTTTTCCTTCCCTTACCAGGGGAAATTTTCTTTACTAATTCTTTGCCAAAAACACAAAATCAAAGATCTTAGACTATCCTTATTTTCTATAGAAGAATGGGTTCGTGTTTAAGTAATGATTGCTCAGTGAAGCCCCAAATACTTACAATTGTAAAAAGACAATTCTTCTCAAGTGTCTAGTGGCCAGTTGTCCTGGTTCCCTGGAGACTGTCAGTTTTCCTGGCATTTCCTGCTTCCAGAACCACCTCTGTCTCAGGACTAAGAGAGGCTGCAGCTGGCTTGATGCTCAGCTCCTGCGCTGTATCATGGGACTCTACAACATAGGAGGAAACCTGTGGTTACATAGTTTGAAATGCCCTTTCCAAGTCATTATATAAATGCTCATTGAAGCTTTCTCTAGTCCCAGAGAGGCTGCAAGGGCCAGGCCCCTCTGGGACTAGCTGTGATTTAAGGGAGGAATGGGTTTCTTGGCTAATTTCAAGATGGGGCTACTTTTCAAGAACATCTGCCCAGTCATCTCCTGAGACATATGCAGCCATCACATGCTTACATTTGTGTGAGCGGGGCCGATGATCACTTCCAGTTCCTGGGGAGCAGGAATTTTCCTAGGTAATTGTGAAAATCCTTACCTGCACTGGCACTGCAGGGCACTGCATTGGTGGTTCGTTTCTTTCTGATGGAATATGGAAGTTTCTATTGAGGTTTAATGGTAAGACATTTATGGGGGTTGGGGGGTGATGGAGAACCAGAAATTCAGCTTTCCTCCCCTCCATCCTGCTTCTCCTTTTCTTTCAAAATATGTCATCCACAAAGTTACCATTGTGTGTGTGTGTGTGTGTGTGTGTGTGTGAGAGAGAGAGAGAGAGAGAGAGAGAGAGAGAGAGAGAGTCTTCTGAGACAAAGAGCATGATTTCATCTCAGAGTCAAAATGTTAAACCATTGAAATCCAATATTTTCTCCTCAGAGGAAAAAAAAAACTATGGATTGGCCTAGAACTTAAAATTGCATTTTAATGAAAATGTGTGTCAAAGAAAATCAATACCATTAAAGGTAATTACTGAGAATATTCTAATTTAATGTAAATTATTTCATTCATAGCTAATTTCCTTTTCCAGGTTTTGGGCGTAAGGTGCAATCAGTATTTACTACTTACTCTTTTTGCGGTGGGACTAGACCGAGGCAACACTTTCAAGAAAGGTCGCTCCAGTATCAACCACCTGATCCTCCGTGCTCAAATTTCTCATTATGAGCGCATCTGAATGTTAAAAACAGATGTAGTAGCACTAAGAGCATGTGATGCAGAGGGCTGATACAATAGAGTCATTCATTTTAATAGGTTGCTGAGAATTTACACAATTTGTTATACTGTAGACCAACGTATGTTCCTCCATGTTCATATATTGTGGGCATAGAAATAATGCACCCCACCTTGGCTATGAAACAAAAGGCAACTTGTTTTGTGAGGTGAGGTGTGTGTGTTTCTGTTATGAATTATAATGTAAATATCTGATATGCGAGATATCTGGTATGTGACACCCCTGCCCCAAAGGAGTTTCGACCTGCAGGCTGAGAACCTCTGCTTTGGGCCCTTCCTGGGATAGGATTACAGGTGTGTACCACCACACCCAGTTTCTGATGTGCATGCAGGGACTGGGAACTCAGGTCTTCATGTTTATATAGCAAGTACTTTACCCACTGAGCCATGTCCAAAGCCCAGAAAGGCAAGTTCCTAGGCACATTTTTATGTTTATATTCTTTAATTTTACTACTGGGAGCTTTCAGAATTTAAGCCATGTTTGAATTAAAAGTGAATAAAAGTCAAATCTTACAAGGACCCTCCACTGTGTGGACAGCCTTCGGTGGGGTTCCTGGGAGGAGGGATCACGGATCCAGGGTCTAGGGGTGATGCTGGTATATATCACTCCACTCTAACGTCCACCCCATTAGCAATCTGTCCCACATTATCTGAGTATCCAATTTACTTTTACATTTTAAAGTTGTAAAATGCAGAATTATTTTTTTCGCTTCCTAATTATGAGTGATAAAAAATTTAAGGGAATATAAAGTTTAACTCGTCTGTTAATGGAGGGGAAAGAGCCGTGCTAAATCAGTCAAGAACGGAATGGTCATCTAAGAAACACCGAAGAAACTGCCCGAGAGGATTCCATTTGCTATTTTAATTAGCATCTGTCAATTAGAATGACAGGAGAGGAGGACTCCTGATTAATGAAATCATCATCCCAAATTAAAAGGGAGGGTCACAAAGAACATGATGTCTCATTTGACATTGTTGTGAGGGTGTTCTACACCTAAGTTTCTTGAATCTTCTTTGAGACCTCCTGAGACCAGACTGTTAATCTGACCACTCAATTAACTCTGGGTATAATTAACTGCCTGCACAGCCCTGCCTAGGACCAAAGCTCTGTCAGCAAGATTAGTGCCTCTAGCTCACATGAGGCTTGGATGACAAGGTTTCCTCTCCTGTAGAATGATGGAGGGAATCAAGAAGGTGACATGTCTAGTCATTCACTACCTCCTGTGTCTGTTAAATGTGTCTGTATTCCCACGATTCGTTCAGAGCATGCAGGAACCCTGGGAGTATGTTTCCTCTTAGTTGAACAAATTTCATACTGCATGGGCCAATCTCAGTTGCTAGTGCTATTCAGTTGCTGACAACTAACCTGAAACTCCTGGAAAGTTAGTAAGCTGAGGCATCCCAACGAGTATGGCACAGAAGCCAATCAGCAGCCAGCGGGACTCCTTCCATGGCTGGTCAGCTATTATTGCTAGGGCAGTGCCTTCCAAGCTCAGCATAGAACACAATCTTAATTTGCTGGCAAAATTGAAATTATTCATCCAAAAGTCTGTTATGGAAACTGTGCTCTGGTTGGGGAAGTAAATGATGGCTTCCCCCATAGTGTTTTAGGATTGCTATTTTTCCTCTACCCTTACTTACCCCCACTTCAGCACAAGAAGAGACTCAGCAGCTCTGAAGGAGCGCTAGATGGCTGTGTGCAGATGAGTGATAGACATGGGAAGGACAGAGGTTTTAAAAAAGTGAGTCTTACCTCCTGAGTAAGAGGGGGAGGGGAGAGGGAGGAAGAGAGTGTTGGGGTTGGGGAGAGAAGTACTAGCGATTAAATAGTGGAGAAATCTACCTCAAAATGAGGAGAATAGATATAGCTCATTAAAGTAGCAACTGATAGGGGAAATGTACATCATCTGCGAAAACATCACATGCCCCACAGAGTGCAAGGGATTGTGGAGAGCTGAGGGAATACCATTAATCCCAAAGATGCAAAGAGAAGGCCATCAACCCAAATCATCGTCACCAAATTAATTAAAACAGGTAATTAATTAAAGCAACTTTTTTTTTGTATTCATGTATACAGGCAGCCTTTCCCTCAGGCAGGGTTCAAGAGGTCAGCCTTGGACATGAAGAACACAAGGTTTCAATAGCTCATCAGGAGGGGGTTTCTGAATGGGAGATTTGGCTGGCAAAATGAGCTGGCTTCCAGGAGCAGAACATAAGCACATGTAGGTAGTCATAGAAACCTCCTGAAACAAAGACATGCAAGGTGGGCATAAGGTAGCTCTGACAAGGAAGTCATAGCCACCTCCTGAAACACAGGTACAGTTGCAAGATGGAAACAACAACTCTTGAAACAAAGACTTGGTTGTTGTTTCCTCGATTAGGCCACACAGAACCATTTGTATAGTTAAGGCTACAGGTATGTGTGTGGGAAAGGGGTGCGGGGGTAACCCAGTTCTTGAGAAACAGATTTAATCATAAACAGGAATGAACCTAGTTTGTCTTTAAGATGGTTTTCAAACCCAAGATGGAGGTAGACTCATCGATGCATCTACAAGTGAGAAGGTAAAAACCTAGGAATTCACATCAAGTCTCTGAGGCTAGATGCATCCTCAGCCACTGAAGCCAGACACGGAACCCCAGTGGGAGGAAAATATCTCAGGTACAGGCAACAGCTTTTGGGATAGCCGCTGCTCCAGCTTTTTGGGACCCACATGAAGACCAAGATGCACATCTGCTACATATGTGTGGCGCCCTAGGTCCAGCCCGTGTATGGGGAGGGGGCTGGGGGAAGGGTTGTGGGAGGGGGTGACTGGGAGGTGGGCAGTAAGTGGGATGTAAAGTGAATAAGTAAACTAATAATAATAACGATAATAATAGTAATAATAAATTATTTTTTAAAAGGCTAAAAATGCTACTCTTTACTGTAAGTATCCTTGGGGTCACAGCAAAGTACAGTTGACTAGTAAAACCAAAATGTGGCAGAATTCAGGCGACCTGAGAAGTACAATGAGGAGGGCAAAGGTGGAAAGCAAGATGGCTAGAGCACAGGCCTGGTTCCTGGAGTGTCAGCTACAAGTTTATGCTCGGTTGTTCTGTCTCCCTACCTGGGGAAGACAGGTGAGCATACAGCACGTCCATCCTTCCACCATCAGTTGTGTGCTGGCAGAGTCTCAAAAGACGTCTGGGGACCAGGACCTCGTGGAAGGCTTTAGATATTGATGAGCTTCAGGATAAGCCACCTCTACATATGGCATCTAAGTGTTCGAGAAAGACGTAGAAGTAAAGAGGCCACTCTCTTCTCTGCCCTTCACCCCCGAAGCAGGTAATAGCACACTCATTCTAAAGCTAGACTTGCCTAGAGGAAAGGTCTGCCATCTGTCTGAAGACAGAGGGTACCAAGAGGGATCTGAATAGACACACACCTTACCAAGCCCTCCCTGTCCAGTTTACCGCCTTTGGGTCCTAGCTGTGTGGTTCAGTCTTACTTTTCTAGACTCCCGCTTCTTCATGAGACCCAAACATAAAAATATACATTCCCCTATGCCTTTGACTTTGAGTCTTCATGTCATTAGGAAGGTTCCCATGCCAAAAAAAAAAAAAAGGTACACTTTTATCTTGTTCATTTGTTTTTATTGTGTGCCTTGACCACATACTTAACTAATAGGGGGGGAAATGATATGTCTCTGCTCCTATAGTCTGGTCTAGTTGGAGGTCATTGGCATGGGGAAGCTTAATTCAAAGTGTGTATTATTTTACTTGGTTTAGGTAGAACTCTTGTCTTTCTCTGTTGATCTTGAGTTGAAGCAAGGGAAAATAGAGGAGCTGGCAAGTATTGGCCAGCCCTGCTTACGTGGGGTCAGTTGCTGGTGGAGATTGGGGTTTGGCATCTTGCGCTATGTCTGCAGAAGTTATGGGTGAGAGTTCTGACATATGTGTTCAAGCGACTGTCTGTTTACACATCCAGTGTCTCTTAATAGGTCCCAATGATGAGGATTCTTACTAAGGAGGATGGAATGGGATACCTTACCTGAGTTCTTCTGTCTATGATAATAAGAGTTAAGAAAGGTATTGATAGAATAAGTAGGGGGCATAAACACATACATAAGTTAAAAAAATGGTCTGAGTTGTATTGTAAGATTTTAAAAGTGAGTAAAGAAATATTATTGTAAAACAAAAAGCGTGGTTTCTCTGAAGTGTGAGCATCACATGCTCTTTAAAACCAACTTCAAATTGCTCTGGGTAGCCCTAACTCTACCATCTTCCCACACTGATTTTGGACTTTCAGGCTGATACCCAAAGAAGCCTTCAAATGGACTTGATGGTCTTTGAGGATGCAGTGTTGAAATTGACTTGGAAGGAATAGGATTTGCTGGCTTCTTTTCAAAGGAGCGCTCCTAGCAAGCAATGTCATGAGGGAGAGAAAATGCTGTAAGAATCTGGTTACAGTAGATTGTGGGACTCATTTTAAAACCCACTGAGACAGTTGCTCAGCAGAATATTCACAGAGGAAAAAAAAATCAATGAACAGAAAAGAGAGCATTAAGTAATGACTCTTGGTTGGTCCTCCCTTTTAGGAGAAAATTGGGAATAGCATATCATTAAGGTTCAGCACAAAACAAAGAGACAATTACAAAGTCTTGAATTGGAGGTCTCTGTAAAAGTAATGAGTGTAACTAGCTATTTCCCAAATGTTACTGTGCTAAGAACCCCACTGCTGTAGGATTCCATTGCAGCAGAATGAAGAAAAAAGCCTTTATGGGTCATTCTTCTCTTAATGGGTCTTAAGCCTTTATGGTCAGATCCTACCAAGCACACGTTTCTGGACTGTAAGGAATGTGGTGGGCCTGCTATTGTTCCTCGTATTTAAAGAGTCTTGGAAGTAGACACAATAGAGAGAAATACTCTAAATGCAAGGAATGTGGGAAAGTCTCTTCTTGTTCCACATCCTCAGGGCACATGTCAGAGGTCACATGGGAAAGATTTAACATGTATATGAATAAAGAAAGTGGGGAGGTCTTTAGTAATTCTTATGTGACAGATCAGAGGGACCTGACTCTCACTACATTGTGTTTGCCTAGGGGCTAAACACTGTTAACCTTCGTTAAGAATGTTAATTTCCCAAGTCTTTATTGTACCCTTTGATTTCTTTTTTCCTCCTTCTTCTGTAACTGAGTAAAACTCTCTAGCTGCCTAGAGTGGGTGTTGGGCCCTTTGAATGACAGCTGACAGACTTTTCTATTTTTTATTTATTTTTTTTAATTCCTGGCTGCCTTGAGTGGCAGCTGTCAGCCAAGTAGCCCCAGCTTTGGCAACCAGCCGCTCTGTCATCCATCACGGCAGCCCAGCTGCTTGGAATACTCCCTCATTACTCAAAGAAACGCCTCTCTGGCTTTAAGGAACATTGTAACCATGATTGCTGCTGAAGCCACATCTTCTCCTTCTGGGGCCTTTGCTTCTGTCCACCATCAGGACAAACTGTGTGTGCTCCAGGAGACTTTTATGTGGGCCATAAGAAACTTCTGTGTTCTAGATGACTACACTTATCCTATGGCTGTTCTTACAGTGGGAAGGGAAGCACCCTTTCAAGGACACAGCAAAAATCCTCTCTTCCTGGAATAGACACCTTTGGGTTATTGGGTCCTTTGAGTTTGTGCTAACCTAAGGCCTGGCTTCTAAGAAACAGATTGCAGCAAAGCGAACAGAGCAATATCATTCCCACGATTGACCTCGGGAATACTGAGATTTTATTTTGCTAGTGGACTCTCTTCTTTACCAGCTTTAACTAAACGTTCCATATTGAAAGAGCCCCACTGGACAGAGAATGGGGGCTTCCTTACCCACTAAGCTGTACAAGAAGGAAGGATGGTTGCAAGTGCTGAAAGGTGCCAGCCACTCCATGAATTTGTAAGGAGGCCCTGCTCTTGAGTTTGTAGATGAAACTCCAGCCTTGTCATGTCTAGAAGTAGCTCTTCAGAGTAGAAGTCCCTGAGAAAGACCTGAAGCAGGGGACCAGGGACGCCACACACAGAATGGCAGACCCACAGAAATAGAAAAGATAGTGTGCGGTTTTAAGCCACAAAGCTGTGGTCACTTGTTGGTAACTGATGAATAACACATAGCGTCTCAATAGTCATGAAAGTCTCACAGTGGGGAATGGAAAAGCTGAAGGGGAAATGTAATGAGTTTTCAAGATTCACATACATTAGAGTTACTCATCAAACTCCAAGACATATATGCAGATGTCACTTGTCCTATATTTCTTAAGACAGGGAAAACTCATGCTAGGGACAGCACCGGTGGGGAGGCCTTCCCTATGTGGATGTGTGATACCTCAATGTAGGTGAACCAAGTGAAGGAAGAGAAATTGAGTCTATTGATCTATGTGCCCTTTTAAAACATTAGGTAATGTGTAAGAACTCCGGCTATGGAAAGGCCTTATGCAGCTGAAAATTGTAGAAATGGTATTTGTCATTATCAGTCTCTAGCATAAAAATCCCTTAGAAACTGTGTTAGCCAAGAAGTATTGACTCCTCGCTAAGGATTACAAAGCAACCCAACTCATGATAAAAATCTAGCTTCTCAACTTTCATTTTCCATCCCTTACTCTGGGGCCCTGCTTTCTGGTCACTAATCACTCGAGGATCATCTATCTAGAAACTGGTGGTACCTGGCTCATTACTCTTAAAGACTAAAGGTACAAACGAAAGAATGACATGGGCAGCTTCCTGTCAGCATTTTTACAGCAATCTGTCAGTAGTTCTCTTTAAACCTGCAGAATCAAGAGAAAACAGGGCAAATGAAGGCACATGGAATAATTAGCTCCAGAGAAGTCGGTGATCCAACCAAGCAGTCAGGACTTCCCCAGACCACAGTGCAAAACCCAAAGGCAACAGTGATGGGCCAGACCACACCTTTACTTGGTCTGTTTAGTTATGGATGCCTCTTGCTCCCCAAACCATCTACTCCATTTTCCCCTTTCCTTAAACACTAAGCTGTCAGTGCTGTAAAGATGGACTTAGGGGGGCTGGACAGATGGCTCAGTAGTTAAGAGCACTCATTCTTCTTCCAGAGGTCCTGAGTTCAATTCCCAGCAACCACAAGGTGACTCACAACCAATCTGTAATGGGATATGATGCCCTCTTCTGGTGTGTCTGAAGAAAGCAACAGTGTACTCACATACATAAAACAAATAAATCTTAAAAAAAATAATAAAATGAAAAAAATTAGATGGACTTAGGATCATTAGATCCCATTATCTGTTCATCCCTCTGACATATATTTGTTACATCTCCTTTCTCTACTTTCCGCCATTGTCTGTCTCTTGAGTTGTATATTGCCATAGCTGACCAAGCCATGCCCACTGAAACTGCTCAAAATGCAAGTTACACTAGGACACACATGGGAACTCCACCATAGGGAAAACCTTCGTGGCCAGCTTTTTACCTGTTGTGTGTAGGAAATACTAGGAGAAGTATCTTTTTAAAAAATATCCTTTAACTATGTTTCATGATAACTCATTTTTAAAAGAAAAGATTACTAAGTCAGTCACTTCCAATTTTTTGTATTCTGATATGATTAAGGTGAGAAGTATCCCTTTAAGAATCATTTCAGCTTTATCATGTAAATTTTGATAGGCGGTGGGTGTTCTGATTCTATTTGGGCTATGTAGAGATTTTTATTTCTGGGAGAAAGTCATTTAAATCCATGGGGAGTATATTTTTTAAAGTATGTTTTTAAAAAGTATATTTTAAAAAATTATATCTGCTTTTCATAGGATGAATGAACTGCATATTTATGGCAGAAAATTTATATTTCATGTGGAAGCATAAAACTGAAGTTCACTTGGTGTTGCCTATTGTTAGCAATTTGGACTTTTTTTTCTCAGCTTTCTTCCTGTACAGAAAGAAAAAAAAATGAAGGAGAAACTAGTGGGTGCGGAGAGAGGTCAGAGAATGGGGAAAGCTGTCTCTCTTCTGAGTGGACAATTTCTTCTGAGTGTAGATGGTGGCAAATGGGAGTAGAGGGCACAGGTGGGTATGTACCTCGAGGCACACAGGTAGAGTGAGGCACACAGATGACACTTTCAGGGTCCAGAAACAAACTGGCATCCCACAGTTCTTAGTCATGGTCCACGCTGTGATAGCAGCATTGAATTTTGTTTTAAAACTTTTTTTTTTCTGGCCTAGTTGGAACCTCTGAATTGTTTTTCTTTCCTGTCGCTGTTGCTGCAGTTTCAGGATCAGGACAAACAATTTACCCTTGCTTAGCTCTTCAGAAGCCATCATTAGGTAGGTCTAGGAGGAGAAAGTCAGAACCCCAGGTGGGACAAATATCTGTTGTATTTCCTTCATCAGGTTAGGGACCCGCTTGCGATTCACAGTTCCCTCCATGCTTTATAATTTAAAAATAGATTCTTTGCTTTCCCAATTACAATAATAACAGAAAAATGCCAGCCTGTTGGTAGTTACCATAGTAACCAGGAACAACTTCTTTTAACTGGGAGATGGACACTTCAAGTTTTTGCTTTATTTTTGGAAGCCAGGATGCAGTCCTATGCTTTGTGAAGACTACCTGTGAACTGCATACCATAAACTGTGTATATGTGGATAATTTTTGCATGTGAATGGACACATGAATATTAATACAAATCCATGAGAGACACCGGTCATAGCTCATCTTTGAACTAAATTGCTTTCTGACAGAGACATGTGAAATTAATTGAATTGCAATCAATATCCAAAAGATAGATTTAGCACGTGGCTACTTTTTACTATGGTTAAGAAAAAGAAAGAAATATACAGGAAGCCTTTTTCTTCCTTAAAGGACTAAAGGATGCTTGATGACTCTGACGCCCGCAAATGTGTTTCTTTCAGAGAAGAAGAATGGGTTGTCACTCGTGAAACCACTGCTAATATTAACATTATTCTGGGTAGCCTGGATGAGAAGGTGGGTGGGAGAAGTTACGTATGGTTAACCAGGAGCAAATAAACATAGAGAGCCGGTCTGAAATGTAGCTGAATCTGATAGCCCCATGTGTCCAGCCTGGACCTGCAGATGCAAAGGTTGAGCTTGGTGAAGTAATTTGGTGCTTGCAAAAGGCACTTTGAAATTGACAGCTTTATAATGTAGAATGATTGAAAGACTTTGAAATTCCAGGCAAAGTCATAAAAAATATTCCTGCTTTAAAAATATATATATATTCCTGCTCAAATCTATCATGGCATTTTAAGGAGTGCTGACTCCATAAATTCTGACTTTTATCAACAGCACTTCAATAATGTTCAGAAAATAAACTCACAGGGAAACCTCGGGTGTTCAATTAGTGTTAAATGTTTTAGGGCAGAAACTAAGATAATGAAATTATGAGGACAGCGGCAGCTTAACGTTTTGTGGCTCACAAGAGATTTATGCGTTCCAATATCACCTCCAGCTATGCAGATGGCATCATAAAAAAGAATGGATTCCTGACAGAGGAGCACAGGGCAGGGAATTGGACTGTACTTATCTTAATACTAGTTCTTTGTCTTAACTGAAATACTTAGAAAGGAAGAAAGAAGGGAAGAAAGAAAGAAATTAAGGAAGAAAGAAAGAAAGAGAGAAAAAAAGAAAGCAAGAAAAAGAAAAAGAAAAAGGAAGGAAGAAAGGAAGGAAGAAAGATAAAGACAGACAGAATCTCTCCCTCCTCCCTGACTCATTCTTACTACAAATGCATGCAGGCTTCTTCCCAAACCCCACTATTATTAGTCAAATGTTTGAATACAGCTTCTTTCACAAGAATCATTTCTTCTTTATGGAGAATGGCATTAGGTTCACAGGGAGTCCTGTGGGAACCACTGCTCTAAAGAAGTCACCAGCAAAACACCTGGCTTCTGAACTAATTGAGAGCCGCAGCCTTTATACATGTTCTCCAGGATTTCAGCAGGAGGCAGGAGCTGAATCAATGGAGGTACCTGTCTCTCCGCTAGAGGCATCTGGCTGTCCTCTCATCCTGCTAGCAAGCCCTGGCATGCACAAAGTCTGTCGAGAGTGGGGGATGGAATGAAGACATCTTGTGAGTCTTTCAGGATTCCTGTAGGGCTCCTTAGCTTGGGGGCTTGCTAGGGAAATTGGAAAGCCCTCCAATCCTTTCCCACATCTGTATTTCATGGCATGCCCCTGCCTCCGGCAGTCGGCAAAAATTAAAGGACAGGGAGACTGTAAGTCAGCTCCTTGATAGTGGGTACTTCAGACAAATGAATGTTTGGAAATAGTAGATAGCTCTTCTTTATAAGCGTGAGTTGCATACTTCCCAAAGGGGGTGGGGCGGGGATGCTAAGCTAAGGCATTTCATGATCTTAGAAGCTTAATCCTGGGGTGAAATGATCACTTTAGTTTAATAACCTTCTTGTATTTCTCATTTCTCCTCTGAATAACTGAAGCTACTGAGGCTGGATACCTAGCTGTGCATTGATGCATGTACTTCCTCATCCCAGAAAAAACTCTTACTATTAGTAGAGGAATCAAAATTCTCAGAAGACATAGTCTCTGCATGGAATGGAGTATGGTGGTAGTGGTGATGGTGATGGTGGTGGTGGTGGTGATGATGATGGTGGTAATGATAATGGTGGTGGTTATGGTAATGATGATGGTGGTGGTGGTGGTGATGGTGATGGTGGTGGTTTGGTTGTGATGGTGATGGTGGTGTGGTGGTAATGGTGGTAGCAATTGGAGCCATGGAGACTTGGGTTTAGATCTTGCCTCAGTTACTTGATCTTAAAGCTGCTAACTTCTCTGAGACTTGGTGTCCCCTACAGATTCAGATACTGGATACTTCAAATAATTATTGTGAGGATTAAATATGCCTGGGAAGATAGGGCACTTAGCATAGTGTTTAACACATAAGAGAAGCTCAATTAATTAACACAACTATGTGAGATGTCACCGAGAGACTAATATTCTCTAGAACCAGTACATGATGATTGCTCTTAGTGATTCACAAACTTTTCATCCTCCTAGGGTTGTGTGGTGGTGCTTTCTAGCTTCCTCTTCTGGGTGTTTCTATGCCTGGTGACAAGGCACCCAGAGTCCTACTTCTAGTATCAGGCCTTTGGTAGGAAGCAACATACAGTTACAAACCTCAGGGTCCACTTGGCTTCTAAGCTATGAAAGTTGACATTCAGGCCACCGTCTACGGAGCCCTGGCTCTGCACCAGGGAGTTAGATGTACAGCACGTTAGTGGCACAGCAGCCAAAGTTGCTTTCATCTTACCCTAGTTTTAAAGAATAGGAAATTGAGATAGAGCAGTTACTGGGCAAAACCTGAACGAACTCAGCCCTATGAGCAAACTAACCTCATTATTTCAATTGCCACTGATAATTAGACCAACTTGAAGCAATTGGGGTAGCTGTCTATGCTTTCGAATATCTCTAAGAATTCAAAAGGCACTTTCAGTATTTAACCATTTTTTATAATTTGGAAAACTTTCTTACAGTTAGTTGTGGTTTTTTACCGTGTGACCCCTCTGTTTTAATTGGTAATCCATAGAGATCAAAATGAGAAAGCTTAGTGTTTATGTCCATACAAGGATTTTCAAAGACATGAACTTTAGCCCACTTGTCTACCTTTTTAACCAGTAATATTATGCCTAATAATTCACTTTTCTATTCAGAGAGCATAGTAACTTTTAAATGGAGGCCAATAACAACAAGGGAACAAGATCTGAGTATCTCATGGGATAATCTTTAGTCTGTCCAGCAGGTGGGGCTGTAGAGTCTAAAAGGGTCAAACTGAGTGAGTCCTGAACTGGGAAAGGCAAGCCCATATTTATGCCTCCAGAGCTGTCAGTTATTGACCCCAGGGGGGCCATAAATTCCCAAGCACTCTGAGCTGTCCGTATGCACAGAACAGGCTCCTGCAGCCTAAGGACAGCCCTCTGACAGAGAGATGCAGGTGTTGGCAATTTGTGAGCTGGTATGCTTAAAAATGGAAAGAGACCCAAGGGGCTTTGCTGGGGAGTGTGGACAGCACCTGGCACGCTGACTTAATGCTGGTAGAGTGAAAGAATTTCTCCTTGGTGTGGGCACTTCACATGCTTTTAGTACCTCACTGGGGCCTCACTGAGTCCTCTTCTCTTAAGCCAGGAGAAAGATGACTCTCTTTACTTGAGAAGCTGGGAAGGTTGAGAATCCATTAGTTTTATTGCAT
The DNA here is from genome assembly GCF_008632895.1 of Mastomys coucha. Classification (NCBI taxonomy): domain Eukaryota; kingdom Metazoa; phylum Chordata; class Mammalia; order Rodentia; family Muridae; genus Mastomys; species Mastomys coucha. Next base: position 87,351,234 of record NW_022196896.1, read on the forward strand.
ATCACAATCTGCCCCACTCCTAATCCATGTGGTCTTGGGCAACTCGGTGCAAAATCTTACCCCCTTACGTTAATAATGGGTGCTACCCCCATCAAGGTTTACTGTAAGGGTTGATGAGATAAGGCTTTGAGATAGTGGTACCCAGTAGAGTGCCAATCAGAGAAACCATTATCAGTTATAATACTCCTCTTTCTTTCTCCGCAAAGTACCACAAAGGAAAGCAGATAAGATGTTTGCTTCAAATAATCTCTCACACCATCCGATTAGAGAATTCCGTCACTAAGAGGAGAGCTTAGAGTGTCTGTATCAGAAACACATCAACACCCTAGATGGAAACAGGAAGTCATCAATGAGTACAGGTTTTTTTTTTCCTTGAGTTGTGTCAGAAATGATCATTGATCTCAGGTTCAAAAACATTTCTGAAAGGTTACCAACATCCCTCAGTGCTTCACAATGCGTCTATTCTCGTGTGCACTAATTCTAGAACTCAGCTACAGACAGTAAAGAGTCTGTCATTAGTTAAGTAGCCTTTTGCTGCCATGTGCCAGAGCCTCTGGTAATAGCAGGCTGCACATGTCAAAGCAAGAGCTCTATTTCCCTATTCTTGACAGAGCATGAATGTCAAGACTGCTCATGATCTGTTTTCTAATTAGAAACTAACAGCCAGACCTCCTAAGAATCAGTAGCCTTATCTGTTAGCATCATGTAGAGAAGACAAAAGTGAGAATGTTACTTTATAGTACTTGCCATGGTCAAATGCAAGAAGGGAGGGACGCTACAGAAACTGCAATGACTGGTACCCACTGGATCAAATTATGCCCAGAGGACCCCTGGGCTCAGCTTCAATGGATCTTAAGAGCATCCTGGGTCCCAGTACAGTCTTTTTGAAATAGACAAGAGGGATTTTTAAATACTGTCTTAGTTTTGGTCAAGTCCAGGATATTTAAAGTTAAAATATACTAATTTCTGTCTTTGCTTTTTAGAAAGCGACACATAATCCTGAATTACATTCAACACATACACACACACACACACACAGAAAGAGAGAGAGAGAAAGAGAGAGAGAAAGAGAGAGAGAGAGAGAATCCTCCTTTCCTCATTTTACATCCATTTTGCATTCTCTGTTTTCATTCAGCTCTCCCTCGGCATTTGTCCTAGAAGCAATGTGCACACCTATACCTACACCTACACTTACACCTGCACCTGTACCTATATAGATATGAGTATGTGCATCTCCTACAGAATGATCTTCCTATCATTTCTTGTAAGCAGAGTCACCAAAGTTCCCCCGTGCTCTCATCTCAGAAGCTGCCAAAAGTTTTGTCCACTTATGCCTTACCAGTTTCCCTCCATGCACACGTGTTCCTCTCACTGAGGCTAATGGAAGTCATGCGTGCATGTTATGGGGAGAAAGAACGCTGTGAATGCTCTCTCCCAAGCACAGATCGAAGGGCTGGGTAGAGAACCAAACTATCACTTTACTGTTTATTTTTATCACACCAGTTTTTATTAACCGGCTCGCATATGATGACATGCAGGCATCTCACCAGCATGATTATGCTGATGGAGAACATGTGTAGCTAATCTCCCACACTGTACTCCATCAGCTGGGCTTGGGAAGCTATTGCGCCAGCAAAACTTGTAAGCTTTCCACACCCATGGTGGATGTGGAATTGCACAAGTCAGTTTTAGATTATTTGGCCCACACTAAGATTTACTCTATAAATGATGAAGATCATAAGAGACATTTGGCTAGAAGACTCTAGATGTCCTCAAAAATCCTCTTTTGCTAACATAATTGTGGCAGGAGATGTTTCCAAGAGGAAACTGTTAAACACATTCATTAACCTTCCCCTCTGGTTATGTTGTTAAAACATTTTTTTTTCTCACCCCTTCTCCAGCCCTCCAGGAAAGCGCAAGTAAATAAGAATGGCCTTTTGTAGCAAAAGGAAAAAAAAAAATTCAACATGGTTTCAAGGACATAGATTATTAGATAATTTAGCTAGTTCAGGAAAGTCAATAACTCTAAACACTCACATCCCATAATTCTACTACTATTCAAGTTGCTAAAGACATTTTGCATGCCTTTTGAGAAGACCCTTAAAGGACTACACACACTTTGGAAAGAGATCCCATTATACTCAGATGGGAGTTGTTTGCATTTCTATCTCAATGTATGATTAAATATGATTAGAGATACCATGTTCTAATAAGGAAACATTGGAAAGTCACCCTGGGGGAAGCCATAGATGATGGATTCATTAGCTTGAACATGGGAAGTGCATGCAGCTGCTCAGATGAAGTCAAGGAGGAGAAAATAAGAACTCTAGCCACTAGGGCAGCTGTCATTTTCTGAGGCAAGCTCCTAATTTGTAACCAAGCCTGCAGACAGGGTGAGACGGAGCCACTTCAGTAGAAAAACCAGAGAGCATCAAATGGCATATACCTAGAAATGGACCTGGGGCCACTAGCAAAAGCTATCAATGTTTAAGAACAGCTGAAAATCAGTGCTCCGGGACCAAGAGAGGACAGAGAACATGGACTAGTTGTTGCACACACTAGGCGTACAGCAACCATTTGTTTACATAAGGTTTATTACCCAGGTGTTTTACATCAACCTATTTAAGAACTCTCCGGTAGATATGGTTAGCTAGAATCCCTTTGTTCTAGGTGGGAAAGCTGAGGCTTGGAGAAGATAGAAAACACTGGTCCAAAGTCGCAAAGTGAAGAATTGCCATGGCATAGCGGATTCAAGTACAGATTAGTTGATTTTAGGACTCCTTGTACAAAAGAATAAAAAATTGAGTCAAAATGGTGAAAAAAAAAACAGTACTAACTTGGGCATATGAAAGAAATATATTTTATTAAGAAATAAATTCCCCAAAGGATCCTAAACAATAACAGAAAGGCAGCAGTATCTGAATCTCTTAGAATCATTTGTCTGGCACATCTGTGTGAAAGAGGCTGGCGTCTCTTAACTAAGAGTTAAGCCGGGTGCCTTCAGCTGACCTGACTCAGTGCCTGGCACTACAATAGCCTCCCTGGACACTTCTATCTGCGTGAAAGTTAGGAAGAGGCAGAGCCAGAATCCAAGAGCTCTCAGACGTTGACTAGGGGGCTTTGCATACAATTCCAAGGATATGAAACCAGTGACCAGAGTAAACAGCAGAGCTGAGACCACATGAATGCTCTAGGAAGGAATTCTTCTTCCTTGTCTTCTTGCCAAGGGATGAAGGCAAGATCAGGAGGACCTTCAGACCCAGAGGACAGGTGGTCCCAAATGCTAAGTCCTCTGAACAGTCTCTTTTGCTCAGGCTACCCTCATTTGCCTGCTGGCTTCCTCTTTTCCCAAAGCTTCTATGCTATCTCCACGGTGATGTCTCAAAGAGTTATCTCTTTAGAGATGTCTCTATTGTTCTTTTGTCTATCTGATGTCAACCAGCATAATATACTTATGTATATAATATAAAACGTCTAGCGAACATCTCAAAATTTCCACATACAAAACTGGACTCTCGATTCTAACACCTCCCACCTCAAGCCCCCTCCCCTGTCTAGAGCCTCCCAGTTTCAGTAAATAGGATTTATGCCCAAGCAATTGCTCATATCATAAGTTCAGGCAGCATCATTACTTCCTTTGCTTTACCTCCCCACGCTCCAGTATGTCAGTAAGCCCTGTGAGATGTCTTCTAAATACTTTTCCAACCTTATTTCACATTGAAATCAATCACCCAGGGAAAACATTTTCAAGGCTATGCTGTGTCCTATCTTCTGTGATGATCTAATTGATCTGAATTTTAAGATGTCTCATCTCTGGTGCTTGTAGCTGCAGGCAAGTTTGAAGACCATTGACATATAGGTTGAGTCACATTGCCATGCCTCTCCATCAACCCTACTTGGATTACTGCAGTTCCTCTTAAATGATTGCTGACATTCTTTTCTTTTCCTCCACCATCCATTTTCTACATGGTTGATAAAGTGATCTAACCCAAATGTAGGTCATGGCAAACAGGTGCCTCCCCCATGCAGAACACTCCACACCCGTTCCTGTTTCTATTGATATAGGTATGTTGTTTCTTTTTCACCGCTTCTCTTCAGTCCTCTTTCATTCCTTCTATGCTGCAGCCACACCAGCCTCCTATGTGGGCCAAGATGATTCCCATCTCAGAGCTCTGGTATATATTGTCCCTTTTGCAGGAAGCCTCTTTCTACTGCGGTCTCCTGACTCTTTAGGTATCAGCTTGAATGTCATTTCTTCAAGGCAGACTTAGATAAAATAGTATACACCACTTCTTCACTCACTGTCAGATTTTCCAATTTGTCTTCACTATCTTACTGAGTTTATTTATTCGGTATATAATTTCTCCTGCTAGATCAAAATATGGATAGAAGAACTCTTGTTTCTTTTGTTTATTTCTTTACTGTCAGTATATAGAATGGTTCCTGCCCTTAGTAGTTTGTTGTTAAATCCATTTTGACTATCTGACCATTTGAATGATCAAATACATTATTCAGAAAGATAGCTTTGTCAAAGAGTCTTTGGAATATTCAATATCTGTAATTTACACACTGGTAATAGGGTGCGTGTCCTGTACGTAGAAGGCGGCCAAGGCAAAAACCTGAAACTCACATCTGGTTGCTATGTTTTCTTTGTATTTAGGAAAATATAGGATCATGAGTTGGATTTAGTAGGTAGCACAATAACCAACATGTAGGGTGCATTAATCAGAGTACCCTAGTTCCTGCTGGGATAGCAAACAGCATCAAAAGCTACAGTGCCTTATAACAAGCAAGAGCTTGCTTCTTATTCATACAGTGAAGCCTGGGGGGCTGGGAAACTCCAAAGTTGTCTTGCTTCTTATTCATACAGTAAAGCCTGGTGGGCTGGGAAACTCCAAAGTTGTCTTTCTTTATATAAGAATTCAGCATTCTCTTCTGTCAATGTGGCCACAAAGGAGAAGGCAGACAAATAGATCAGCAATTCTTACATATTTTTGTGCATAACTGGCCAAAACAAGTCACACGATCCTAGAAAAGAGAAAGGAATAATACATCTTCTTGACCAAGTATGAGTGTTTGATAAAGAAAGTTCTGGTCAAAATGGGACAAGGAAAAAAGAACTCAAAACATTTTTAGTTTATGAATGTGGCAAAGTGCTGTGGTCCCCACTTCTGGTCAATATTTGAGATGTCATTCTGAAACTGTATTTGTGGAGCCAGACATGCATGACAGAAGCAAGAATCTCCTGGAGACATCAGATTTGACAGTAGTCACCATGTACACTTCCTGATTCATTTTCATAGCCTTGCGTCAAAAGCTATTAAGGCACCAAGACCATAAATGCTCACTCCTTCTGAGATGGTCTTCAAGTTGGCCTTCCTGAGGGAAGACATTAGAACTCTCTAGTTCTAGAGATCCATTTTGTATGTGTAGGTTTAATGCTAAAAGCTTTCCAAATAAGGTACATTGTTATCAAAAAAAAAAAAAAAAAACAAACAAACAACAAAATCCAAATAGACTCTTGTCTGTCTTCTCAAAAACAGTTCCAGATCTTAGTGGTCTTGAGATGGAGTCAGTGTAGTGTCTTTAATCAGTCTCCCTGTTCCGTCAGTTGGTAACAGGTACAGCTGAGCAGTCCCCTAAGTGATATGCCACATATGGGTTGTTAGATTTTTGTTTGAAGACCAAACTTACTCTCATCCTGTCCCAGGTACAATTCAGCTCAATAACTTTGATCTTTCAACTCACTCAAGCAATATCATAGGCTGCTTTCTTCCTCAGTTTATAGTTAAATATTGAAATAAAAAAAACTCTTAGCTGTAAATACTAACCCTGAAAGCCTTAGGTTGTGGTTTAATCTAGGTATATGGCTTGGGGTAACCAATCTTGAAAAGAAATTTATTTTTTCTGATGTTCTGAATGGCTGTGTGTGAAGTTTCTCTGTTTTGTTAAACTCACACAATGAAAATATCAGAGCGAAAAAAAATTTAGAGATACTTTAAAGATAAACCAACTGTATTGTTGTTAGGCTTCTCCAAGAATAAAAACGATCCTAGATCTTTGTGGGTAAAAAAGAGAAGAAAATAATGGCTATGATAGTTGCAGGATTACCAACTGCTGTGTGAGTACCATGAGCACTTTTGGTTATGGGAATGCCACTGAGTGGGTTATTTTAATTTCTTGCTTGGTGTGGCCCGGAAAAGGAACAGTTTCATGTGTCCAACCTCCAGCCCAAGGACATGTCTCTCATCCAGCAAGATGTGCTCTCCTGGGCCACTCAACATTTATTTTGAACCTTTCAATAGTTAGTTTGAGCTTTGATGTTAAGACTATTCTGGGATGCCCCTGTATCTTTCTAGGTCTTCCACAGATAGATCAGACCCTGCAGGATGCTCTCTTTGGCATACAGCCTATAAAGTTCCTATCTTCTATCACAGTGAGCCATGACCTATTGCTCTCATGATCTCTCTTCTAGTACATCGTTCAATTCAAGCTTATGGAGCCAATGGATGAATGAATTCAGATTTTGATAATATTGGACTTCTCAATATGACATGTCTATTTATTTTGGGATTATCAACAGAACTCTTACTGTCACATTCAGGCTGGTAGATCATCTGAATTACTTTCTTTGTTCTTAGTAGCATCTTAATGCTTATGTATTTTTACATGCAATTATTTGTGTGGCTCTGTATATCATAGTATGCACTCATTCCCATGTCTCTTTTATAGCACTGTTATGAAGGGGCTAACTGTATTTTTTTATAAAATAGCTTTAAAAAAATAGATTGGTGCTGCATGGCTTCAAACACAACAAGCCTGGGTTCCCAGTGCATCATTTTTTTTTGTTGTTGTTGTTAAAATGAAACAAGTATAATCTGCAAAAATGAATTAGAGTACATGCTAACATCTAGTTTCTGGGCACATATTCACTTCCTAATAGCTAATTCATTTCTAGAAAAACATAAGGCCTTTGTACAAGTTCATCTGTTTTATGATACATAATTCAATTAAAAATGAATAGTTGAGAGAATAAGAGTAGGAAGAAGTAAAGCCTGTTTGGACTGGGGTGGGGATAATATCATCACACAGGCTGGAACACAAAAATTGAAGTCCTGAGGGCCTACCTATGTTGTGCTTCAAGTTCTTTAATAGGCAATGCATGGAGCAGAATGTTCTTACTCCTTATAAGATAAAACTGATGCTCAGGGGTGGCCCAGGCCTTTCTGTAATGGAAACCTAGGGGAGATTTATCATATAGGTCCTTATAGCTATGTCACTTTGTAATGTAGTGGGTACAACCTTGTGCAGCATCTCTACAGAAAGCAAAATGAGCTTTTCAGGACTGCTTCTGACAATGTCCCTCAGTGTATGCTGATGACATTGAACTCAATGTAAAAGCAATTCAACAGGACCAGTGTGATGAGGTCAGAGGGACATAACTCTGCCGTGTATCTTAATCTTAAGATAGATTTTTTAGACAATCAGAGGCATGGATGGACATTAGGATACCTTTATATCCCTTTCAATTAAGATTTGGAAAATTAATGCCTGACACCAAGTTCAAGACCATGCTGTCATTGATATAGAGCATTGCCCTCAGGAGACATCAACTTCAGGATCTCTGGAAATGTAAAAAATACAGAAGTCTCAGACTGGGAGGTTCTAGGAAACTTTGCTGGCTGTTGGATGTTCTCTGGTATCAAATATATCACATGACTCAATATAATTTCTGGCTGAATAAAGAAAACTCAATACACACAAAAAAATGTAATAGAGTATCCACTGGAAACCATTAAACTTTTTATTGTTTGAAGATATGCATGTGTACTGAAAATTATAAGTACAGTAAATTATTTCCTAAAATACAGACTGTGGGGCTGTCAGAAGCCAATGAATGAACATGTTATGGAGAAGGAGGGAAATGGAAGAGCAGAGTAGTGTGTGTTTGGAGGAGAGCAGCAGAACTGGAGACGTGTTGGCAGAGACAGATGTGAGAGAGGGCTGAAGTCAATAGTGGAACAGGTGGCTGCCCAGTGGGGTCCACGGGATGGTGTGCTTGGAACTTACGCAGATGAAGACTCAGCCCCCACCCCCCCCCAACACTTTGCAGGATGGCCCTGGCTCTGGGCAATGAGATGAGGATTGCTTTCAGGATTGGACCTCCAAAGGTCAAGTGTGTGTGGGTCAGTGGCCATAATGTGGTCGGGGGACTAGGTTGAGGATCATGGGCCATGCTGTCCTTGGGAGCCATATCAATCTGATCTAAGTGGCCTTTGCAGCTACCAGAGGCCATGGAGAAGTCTGGACCCTTGTTGCTGCAGAGAGCCATATCTGGATCCCAGGTCCTCCTGTTGCCAGTGTCTGTGTTGATTGATGTCTATGGTGTGTATTACCCACCAAAGACCAAGAAGATGTCCATAAACTCTGCTGGGTCCATGGTCCTACTGCAACTTGGGACCTGGGACCATGTTTGTGGCCTGTGTTGTCCCCAGAAACCACAAGGGAGACAAGGATCTGAGATCTGGCTGATTGTAGAGAACAAAGAAGCTACTTTGCCGTAATATCTATGGAGGCAGACACACAACTGAGAAAGAGGGACATGAAATGTGTCTGTGACAACCCCTACCCCCAATCCCTGATGCCCCCCCCAATTGTTAACAACCTAAAAAAGAAACTATCGAAGAACACTCTTAAAATGATGATAAGGATGCTGAAGTGTAGATCTCCACAGTTGATGGCTTCTGATATGGGATGCACAGGAAGGACTCAGTTTTCTTTAGGGGCAGGGCAAAAGGAGTTTGACCATGCTCCAGTAAGTATATGCACTACACAAATTGGACTTACTTTATTAGTAGTACTGTTACTGTTATTACTACTATTATCTTGTTGAGGATGTGTCACAAGGGCAGGAGGGTCTGACATTGAAGGACTGGAAAGTGAGTGCGATCAGGGTGTATGATGTGAAATTCCCAGAGAATCAATAAAAATATTATTTTGAAAAAAAAATGCAGGTTAAAAAAAAAAAAACCCTGAAAAATGCTTGCAAGTCAATGACTAAAGTCTATAAACAAATGCTGAGATCAGAATGACTTCACTGAAAGATGAGTTCAGAGGCAGTAGAGTCACAATAGAAACTCGAAGACTCATAATCAATTATGTGATCTAATCTCAGAAACAGTGACCTGGAAGGAAACAGTGCTCTATCACTCTCAGGGGTAGGGAGCACTTGGAGTAGACTTTTACAACAGCTGTGTGCCTACTAACATAAAAGAGGTCTGCGATAATAAGTAGGGGAGGTGTTTGGATGCTACATAAAGAATTCAGCTAACTGGTACCATACTGGTTTTGTAACCAACATGCCAGGAAGCAGACTGAGCCAGCCAATAGGCTCCATGACAGTAGGAAGGGCCCTGGTGCCATTTATACCGGCTTTCCCGAAGCTACAAAGTCCTTCCGTTGTACTTAGAGTTTACATTTTTGTCAGATGGCACCACAGTGAGCTGATGTGGTGGCATGCTCTAAAGGCGTTCATTTCTTTTTCCTTTCTCTGCTAAAGAGTGGGGAAAGTGGATTTTTGTAATTAATAGGCACTTACCCTTCTTTCGTCATATTGTCAGCTTCAGTTGGTTTCGCTCTTGCCATTAACATGTCTAATGCATATGTCAAGTGGAAGCCTGACACGCTAGTGGCAAACAGAATATTATGTGAAGGCGGCAATGTGTTAAAACAATTGAGCGAGCGAACACTAAAGTTTGCTGCTCAGGCCATATGCTACAGTGTTTAATTTCCCGTAGTGGAGAAACATGGTTGTCAGAGAAAAAGATGATGAATACATTTACTTTGGGCAACTTATTACAATGAAGAATGACTTTCCAGAGGAAGGGAACATGAGAATTAGGCTTGCATGCAGAGCATATGGGAGGCATTCAGACACAGGCAAGAAGGCAGGACTGTGTGCTTTCGAATGAAAGACGTTTAATCAACGCATGTGGCTCGTGTTGACATATGGAAGTGAGAAATGGGTTTTGATTTGGAAGACAGGAAGAAGGTTAACGCTAGTACAGGTGGTTACGGAATGATTGATACCTGCAGTAACTAACGGAGAAAGGAAATGTAACTCTTTCAGCTGGGCAACAGACTCCAGAGAACAATGTCATTTAGAAAAATACAGAACATAAAATGATCTAGGGGAGGTCACCTGTACAGGAAGAGATGACAGGCAGAACGAGCTGATGATCCAGTAGCATGATCTAATGATCTAATGATGGCGAATGTCGGGGGAGGAGTTGTGAGCAGAGACCATGTGGGCTTGCACCCTGTGGGCAAGTCAGAAAGAGCTTTGGCTGGGGACACACAGGATACACACCCAGGGGGGAAATGGCAGCTAATGATTTTCCCAGGCTGATGTTGAAAGAACTTCTACTTGTTCCCTGGGAGCAAATGTTGAGCATCCAAATTCCACATGGAACTAGACAAATGTTGTCGTCTGAGGATATCAAAGCTCTACAAGACACAGGAAACACAAGCTAAATATTTGTGTATTTTCTTCCCTACAGCCATGATGGCCTAGATAGGTCTGTATAATCAATTTCTTTTTTTTTTTTCTGGGTTCCCTAATCACATAGGATAGAGATCTATAAATTACTTTTGTCTGGTGGCATTTAATCTTACCCCTTCAGGGGTAAAAGGTCACAGAACCCACTTGTGATTGAGTATTTCTTGCCTTTTTCTACTTGTTTTCAATTACCTGGTCAGGGAGATGTCATGAAAGGTGAGATTGATCATTACAAAGAAGAAGTGACAGCCAGATCATACTCAAAACTCTAAAAAGGCCTACACTCAAGAAATCCTATGTTCATGAGGATAGCATGCTCAATGGGGGCCCTGGAATGGTTCGCTTGTAATGTGATTAGGTTAATGGGTTTAACAGTCAAAGACAGAATATTGTTCTTTTCTGAACTAAAAGCACATGCTGGATGCTTGAAGTGTTGTCTTAGCTAAAAGATCTACTTTTAAAAACCAGTGAACTTTCCATGGGTCAAAGAAGTTAAGAACTCTCTCCAAATGGTGCAAGTATGGTGCGCTGAAGTAAATTCTGAACACAGACGCTCCCCTAGTGATATTATTGATTGGTGGAGGAAATGTGCAGAGGAGAGAGAGGACCGTGAGGAGCTACTGACAACGGAGTGTGAGCATTTTGAAATTCAGGTGTTGGTCCGGGCATGGTGGTACACAATATTTAGGAGGCAAGAGGCAGGCAGACCTCTAAGTTTAAGGCCAGCCTGGTCTTCATAAGATCCAGAACACACAGGGCTACATAGAAAGACCATATCCCAAGAAACAATAAAAAAAATAATAAAAGATAAATAAATAAATTCAGGTATTTGTCCACAAGTCAGAGAGGCCTGTCTGATTTTACATTTTACCTCTGTGTGCGCTTTACTACTTGCATTTTTTTTAAGATTTGGTCGAGGAGAGTTGGGAGTTACAGGTGGTATTGATTCAATTCTGGGAGTGAGTTAAATTGATCTAACATAAATCACCCTTGAAACCAAAGAGGAAGAGTGAGCGAGGGAGGGAGAGGTCGAAAGGAGGATAATTAAATTTAATTGCCAAGCCTCTCATAGAGGGGTCCTCACCAGCATGAACAGAGAGTGACTCAGTTTCCTCTGTGGACAACGAGGACAACAGCCACCATTCTCATCAAAGGCTGTGAAACTCAATCGCTGCTTGATATCTACTTGACAATCTTCACACCAGAGGTGCAATGGATGTGCTGTGAAGTGCTAACATCCAATATCTTGCAGGTGCCACAATCTCTCCTGTTTCAAGTGTCTGTCTTTTCTGCCTTCGACAAGTAAGCCTCTTGACCTGCCGCCCGAGCTCCTTGATTAACCTAATATCTGAAAAAAAAAAAAATCACACTTGCAGACTTAGTGACGACGGACCTGAATCTGCTATCACACTCCTTTAACGGGATTTAAATCTTATTTATATCTGGACATGGGCTATACTCTCAGGATTTGGGTGAGTGGTAGAGAAAAAAAAAAAGCCAAAATCATAACCATTAAAGTAATCAGAATCAGTATATTTTGAAGACAGGCAATACAAGCTTCATAAGTGCACGGCTAAATCATTATCACTGTCCAAACTGCATGGACTTTGTTCATATCTGATGTGCATACGGAAAACCAAAGTCAGCTCAGCGCTTACGAAGAACAAAGCAGGAATTGTGGAGAGCTGGCGAATTGCCTGAGAGAAAGAACTGGCCAGTAGGTTGTATCTGATTTTGTGCTTTTCAAGAAAATCTGGAGACAGAAATCTTTATATGAACTTCCCTAAACTTAAGTATTAGTGTCAGCTGAAAACTGATATTGTTTATAATGAGACAAAACATATATGCATATCGCATGTCATCACTGAGATCATCCCCTTCTGAATCATCACTGAAATTCTTCTGTTGGAAACAGCAATCTTTCCTCTGTTTCAGTAGCAAAAATTCTTGGAGACTGACTGTGTGCCCCCACACTCAGGGTTGCAGAATATGAACAGCACAGGCCCCATCCTTGGGCTTGTTACAAGCTAGGAGGCAGGATCAGAGAAATTCAATGATGCTACAAAATAAGAAAGAAGGTCATACACCAAATCATGCTTGAAGCCAGTTTCATAGGGCTCTGAGGAAGGAGGAACATGCATGGTTGTGGGTTTCAGGGAAGATGGCTTCAGAGGGTAGGTACCCCAAATTATCCACAGGTGTGCGTGTGCGTGTACGTGTGCATGTGTGCGCATGCGCGTGCACATGTGTGTGTGTGTGTGTGTGTGTGTGTGTGTGTGTGTGTGTGTGTGTGTAGGAGTGTTGACTGAGAAGGAAGCTAGAGTGTGGCATGTTTTGGTGACAGCCTGAGCACAGGAGTGGATGTAGGAGAAGCTGGGGCATGTTTAAGTATGCATGCTCAGATAAGTGTGGCTGTGGTGTTAAGGCTGAGCAGAGCACTGAGCTCTGAATGGTACAGTGGGGGCTGTGTACCTAGTAGTTTAAGAAATGAGGACATTAAGGAGGGTAAACCAGTCAGACATGGAGTTTACCTACTCTGTTCTACCTGAGCCTTTCTGCCTATTGATAATGAAGATGTCGATCATGAATGCAACTGTAGGCAGGTCACGAGCTCACCTGTGTGGCTGTGGAGGTCTGTGCAGTAGGATTTGATTTCTACCCTTGAGTGAGGTCTAGAATTAGGATTGTTTTCCTAAGCCTTGCATTCAAGATGTCCTGGACTTGTGCTCCGTCCATGAGATGCTACATTCTCCTATGATCGGTGATGGGAAAGAACTTAGTTTTGAACCCCAAAGTGACTGCTTAGAGCTCCAACCAAAGTTTCTCTGTGCTTATTGACTTTCAGGATAGAGTGTGGGGCAGATGCATTGTGCTCTGACTGAGTTCAGAAGCTAGCTGACAACTGTCCAGCCCTCATGCCCAGGGACAGAGCCTTCAGCACCTAGGGTACCCGGGGTTCGGAGATTTTTAAAACTGCGATCCTCTCACTCTTACAGCCTGCTGTGTCAATGGCAAGCTATTCTCTTTGAAGTTATATACTTTAGCTCAATGTATTCTCTTTCTGCTAGCTTTTAAAATTTAATTTTACTGAAAAAATATGAAAATATAATTCTGTAGTTCCACAGGTGTGTTTAAAATGCTTAGTAGCTACAAGTGGCTAACAAGTGCCATCCGGAGCCATATTGGACAACACTGCTATAGACATTTCAATCATTGTGGAACGTTCGATAGCACAATTGTGAAAGCATTGACTTTTTTTTATATGTTAGTTAGTTTGTTTTTGAATGGGTTAAGCCTTGAAATATTCTGCTTTTGCTGGAACATGCCTTTGATTCTAGCAATTAGGAGGCAGAGGCAGGCCTGAGTTCAAGGCCAGCCTGGACTACAGAGTGAATTTCAGGACAGTCAGGGCTACACAGAGCAACTGTGTCTCAAGAACTTATAAAAGAAAGAAAGAACAAGAAAAGAAAAAGAAAGAAATATACTGTTTTGGTTACAGATAGGCACATATCCATCACAAAATCACAAACACACCTTGAGCTGATGTAACTTCTCCATAGAGTCCCTCCTGCTTGGTATCAGGAAGGAGAGAAAAGAGGGAAGAGAATGCTATTCAAGTTGCTAGGATGACCATGGAATAGATATTTGATTTGAATAATTCATCACCATGGAATACAAACTAATAAAACTAGGGGGAAAACAGAAAGGAATAAAAAGTGATGTGTGGCCCAATCCTAGAGCATTGAGGAAGGGCATCAGAACAAACCACAAGAAAGTACTGCACCCCCGGATAAGCATAAGCATAAGCAAGGACCATAACTGGAGGAGAGTTTCACATTAAGTTGAATTATGCACAGCAAAAGGTACAGTGGAATTTCACAAAGTGGTGTCATTGAGAAAGACCAAAAATGCCTCCAGTCTGTATACATCTTGGCTCACAAAAATCAAGGCTGTTGAATTCTTGAACTCTTTGCCAATGTAGATTGAATGTTCACAAACTTAAAATGCTTATAAAATAAAATTAAGATGATGAATGTGGGTCCTAAAGAACTTGCATACAATGGGATACCCCACACCTCACATAGAAAAGGCCTTGGACTAGAACGTAGATTCTGGAAGTGGAGTGCTAGTTGGTCCCTGTCTCCACGCCACTCAAGAACTTAACCCAGCACATATTATAGAGAAATTTTTAAATAAATTTATTGAATGAAGGAAGGAAAGGAAAACAAAATGTGTCAAGACTCTGGGAAGTAGTATGTTAATTTAGACTCTTAACCTTCATGATAATATAAACTAGTTGACCTTTTCAGAGTTAAACAGAGAATTCACTATTTTTTAATTTAAAAATGTAATTTTAAGTTCATATATTTGTATATTTCTCTCTATATGTATATATATATATATATATATATATTGCATTATGCATGTGAGTGCATGTAACATCAGTATAAACAGTACAAAGATATATATAAAATCTTGTTAATTGGGTACCACACATCCTGAATTCCTTTACTCTGTTTCTTTGTGTATGTCACATGTGTGTGGTGGCATGCACGTGTAGTGTGTGCCTTCGAACATGTAGGTACAGGTGGAAGACAGAGCAGGATGCTGGGTGTTATTATCCTTTACCACTCCCCAGCTTCCTGCCTTGAGACAGTCTCATTCTCCCCGACCTGGAAGCACCTTTGCAGCCAGATCGCCTGACCATCATACTCTCAGGAAGCCCTGTTCTACAACCCCATGACTGGGGTCACAGATGGACACAGCTATGCCTAGGTTTGGGGGGCTTTTGATTTGGGTATTGGGGATTTGTTCTCTTCACCTGCTGACCAAGCTCCACCCATACTCGACTCTCACTGTTAGGTAGTTCCTTGTAAATTCTTCCAGTTTTTCAGTGTCTATTAGAAGGATATAAATCTATATTATTATTATTCTCTTACAAGTTTTTCCCATCCCTGAATGTAACAATTCTCTGGTTATCTTCTCTTAGCCCCGCTCTGATTGCCTCTCTTTTTCTCCTGTTGAAACCCTTATTCCCACCTAGTCTCCTTCCTCCTCATGTCCTCCCTGCCTGCCTCCCCTTCATCATTGAGCTTAACTGGGATTGCAATCCTTTCACGGATAGTGGCAACGCCACTGAAGAAAATGATACATTAAGTCCTAATAGTTGCACAATGAGGGGTGGGGCCTCATCGACCCCCCTCCCACCCGTGGTGAACTGTGAAGGGCCTCCAGCTGCTATGAGTTCAAGAGTGCAACAGTCACGTGACTAAGAAGCCAGGTCTATTTTCCTCTGTTGCAGAGCAGGCAGCTGACTTTTCATGTTGTTCTGCTTCATTTTTCGTTTTTCCTTCATTTTTCAAGATCTTTTGGACACTCTACCATATGACTACAGTCTGGTCACAGTTTTTATTTTTCAAAATGTATAGTATTGCGTTGTTTGAATGTATCAATTTTTTAATCTGTGTCTTTTAGCAACTTACTGCATTTAACAGTTTAGGCTTTTTCAAAAATTTTTGTTGTTGCTGTTGTTCTTTCTACAACACTGTGATGAATACCTTCAGCGTTGTATGCCCATCCATTTATTTGCTAGTAAAACTGCCGGGGCAAAAGATGAATGCATTTGTAATTTTGATAGATTTTGTTAAATTGCTCTCCATATGGGGTTATGCTAACACAAACTCCCACAAGCGATGTATAAGAGGGCTCCTATCCTACAGCCTTTCTAGTGGAGTGTATTATCAGAGCTTCTGGATTCTTGCCAACCTGATAGGCGAAAAATGGTATCTCAATATAGTTCTAATTTGCATTTCTTTTATGATGAGTGGAGCTGAGCATCTCTCCAAATGCTTAAGAGCCTTTTGTGTTTCATTTTGTATGGATTATGTGTTTAAGTCTTTTGTCCACTTAAAAAAAGATTCTGTTAGCTTGTTGAGTTCTTATTTCTCTATGTGTGGGAGCTTTTACCTCATTTTTCATATGTCACAATGCTTTTTAACTTGCTCATATCCTATATTTGACTTTGCTTGTATGGCTGCATGCAGGGTTGTGTACACACCTGAATATGTGCATTTGTGTGTCATGTGTGTATGTATTTGTCATAGAAAAGCTCTTATTATTATGAATGCATGTTTCTTAACATTTCCTTTGATGGTTTCTAAATTTTGAATGAGGGTTTAAAAAAATATTCTCAAGGATAAAAACTGTATCATGTTCTTTTCATACTTTAATATTTATATTTCTATTATCTAGATTTTCGATCCACTTAAAAATCGATCATCACATGGGATGGGAGATATAGAGCCAATTTATTTTTCTTCCCCAGATGTCTACCCTTTTGTCCCAACACCATTTGTCAAATAGCTCTGCTTTCCTTCTCTGACTTGAAGGGCTTTTTTAGCATGTGTGGCTTTCAGGGATTCATACTATTGAATAGAGTCTGATGAGCATTTTATTTTGGTTGTTTATTTTATTTTATTTTTTAATGTATTGGGGCTGATTGTGGGCCAGAGAAGATCTGTGTCTTCTAGTTTGGCCAAAGATCTCAGACAAACGATCCCTCTATGGCTCCAAAAGACTAGAGAAAGAAAGGAAGGGTTCCTTCCATGGACAAGCAGGAAGGTGTAAGGTCTCTGGACCCCAGACTGTGGTAGCAACAGAGGTTATGTGCCTCCGTAAAGGCACGAATTGCAGAAGAGAATGGCAGTGGTTCAAACATGTACCCCGTCCCCAAATTCATGTCTTGGAAACCTAATCTTCCCAGCAACTCTGTTGAGAGGTTGGGCCTTTATGCAGGCATTGCCCTCATGAATGAAGTAACACTGGAGTGGAGCTCTTGCAAAAACAAATTTAGCCTGCGTCCCTCCATCTGCTACCTTCTGCTATGGGATAACTGAGCAGGAGGGTCTTTGACAGACACAGCTCCTTCTATCTTGACTTCCTACCCACCCAGAACCATCAGGCAAATAGATTTCTACTCTGTAGTCATTGCCCAGTTTGAGGCGTTGTGTTATAACAGCACAACAGGGATTAAGAAAAGTAGGGAAAAAAGGTGGTTTTGTTGTTTTTGATTTAGTTGTTGTTGATGTTTTTTTATGCATAACCCTCAGGTAAACTGGTTTCCTAGATTCTCATTTTATCCGTGAAAGGAAGGAACTGAAGTAGGTTCCCTCCAAGGAAGCACTGATAGTCCATGAATGCTAACCAGGAGCTGCCTGGTAAGAGCAGTTTAGACTCTCGTCACTAGGACTGGATTGCATTCCATACTTGGTCCATCTCCACTACATAAATTATGTCCTTTGGTGAGGTCAGCGCTGGAGCTCTGTGTGTAAATCTGAATCTCAAGACTGACCACTTATGCAGTTATTAGAAGATAGGGCCCAGACACAAGAAGATTTATGACGTAGCAAGAGATTTTCAAGAGAGAAGGCATGTGCGTTCTCTCTCTTTCTAAGCCTGAAATAATCCATCTATCCACAAACTTTTGAACCTGTCCTATTGCCCCCTAGAGCTTAAATAGTCTGCCATTTTCAAATGCAGTATGAAAGTAGCCTTGCTCATTGCAAGGGCAAATGTCAAGATGACAGGATCAAAGATGGTGGAAGGACCAAATGTTGCGAATGGTTATTTACAATCATCCAGGATAAAGAGCTCCCTGGGGTTGCATATCAAAGGCTCTGCTTGTGACATTCAAAAAAAAATTCTAGCCAACTAGCAGCAGGAGGTGTTGGATCCACTGGCAAACCTTCTTTTTTTATGTATATTATTAAAGCAGCACAGATTCAAAGCATAGATCAGAACAACTATCTAAAAATGTCTGGAAGGCAAACATATTTGAGTTTAAACAATATGCATTAAAAATACCAATAACCATCTTCCTGTATCAATCACATCACATGATTTTGTTTTTCTACAGTGTGCAGATGTCTTTCTCTAAGCACAGTAACACATTTCTATTTCAGGGCTATTAACAGGGGAACAGCTGTACACCCGCAGAGAAGTTTTAGAAATCATAATGGAATTAAACAGCAGACAGAAAAGGAAAGGAGAAAAAGATGCCTCCTTTTGAGCTATGCTGGTTGGTGGCATTGCCACATTAAATGTATTTTAAGGACATGATATATTTCTGTGGAGTCACGCTAGATTTGTATATTGTAACTAATTGGAACAAAGCCTTCAGGTTTTAAAAAGGAGTCACCACATTAAGAAAACAAAATGCCTTCTCCAAAAGCTCAAGACAACCTTTTATTCATGTGTTATTACTCTCGATTAAATGTGTAAATGATGTTGTGTAGGTGATCGGCAACTGGTGCTGCTCACAGTACACTGTGAGGGGTTAGAACCATCATGGGTCACCAACCTTTGTTGAATAACTCTTGCTGCCAAATGTTCAAGCAGTTAACTTTGCCAATGAGCTCTTTATATTTCACCCTTTATTGCCAATAAAGGGAGGTTTGCTCTTCAAAAGGGGATTTTAAAAAACTGACACACTCATATACATATATACCTATACATAAATTTAAATGCATAGACAACTACATGGAATACTAGGATACCCCAGAGATATTGCAAGTTTGGTTTCAGATAACAAAAAATAAAATAAAATAAATATTATAATAAAATGAGTCAGGTGAACGTTGGGACTTCCAGGTGCCTATAAAATGTGTGTACACCATTGTGGCAATATGTCTGAAGAATGTATACAACTTCATAAAAAACATTAATAATCACTGAAGCCTTTAGCCAGTTCTAATCAATCCTCTTGCCAGTGGAGAGTCTTCCATAGACGTCGATATGACTGCTGGCTGGTCAGGTGGCAACGGCTGCAAGCTAGGGTGGCTGTGAAAATTTCTTAAAATAAGATAACAATGAGGTTTAATGCACTAACCGACTTTTCCTTTCAAGGAAGATCTCTCTGCAGTTCGAATATTGATTGACAGCATTTTACCCTCAGTAGAAGTTCTTTCAAACCTGGAGTCAATCCTCTCAAGTCCTGCTGCTAAGTGCATACAGTAGTCTTAATCATCTGTTGCCATGCCAACAGTGTTTACAGCATCATCAGTAGGAGTAGATTACTTCTAAAAAATAACAAAACAAACCAAAAACCAAAAACTGAAATGTCACTCTCTTTGTTCGCCCTTAAGAAACTAAGCCCTCATTTCCTCATTTTTTAGTTTTATCGTGAGATGGCAGTGCCCAGGCCCATCTCCAAGGTCCACATCTCATTCTAGTTCTTTCTGGATTTCTGCTATAGCTGAAGTTTCCTCCTGCAGCACTCTACAATGCTATTAAAGTCAGCTGCAAGGGTCCGAATCAACTTCTCCTAGACTCCTGTTAGCATTGACAGTTTGCCCTCCCTTTGTAAATCATGACTCTTCTTACCTGTGGCTAGAATAATAAATTCTTTTTGGAAGTATATTTCAATTTATTCTAACCTGATCTACCAGAGAAATCGCTACAGAAGTTATAGATTTATGAAGTGAACTTTTCAGAGAAGTAAATCTCAGTAGTGGACTTTAGTCTTAGCTTCTAATTTTTATACCTGTGTATTTGTGTGGAAGTGAGTGTCTGTAGAAACTAGAAAGGGGCCTTTGAGTCAGGGAAATAGAGGCTTAAAGAAAGGAGGGTGGGGCAGATTGTAGAGTACATGTGATATGAAAATGGAAGAGGGGGGAGGGATAAGTAGGGATGGGAACAGGGAAATGGTATGGGGGGGGAGCAGTGGGGTAGGTCAACCAAGACTAAACATGTATTAAAATGCTATTAAAAATGTTACTTTGTAAGCTAATATAAAACAAAATATAAAGGCAATCCAGTGACCCACATGGCAAATAGAATTGCGATTATCCAGACTTGTTTCCTTAACATGGGCATAGCCAACTTACTATGATTCCTAAAGGCCCTGGGAATTACAGCCATCAGCTGCATCAGAAGAGAGTTAGCCTGGCCTTCAAAGTCAGGAGTCGATGTCTGTCTAGCCGTGAGAGTCCTAGATGGCATCTTCTTCTAACAGAAGGCTCTTTCAAATCTATTGAATATATGTTTACTGTGTGGCCACTGTTAATCCCAAAGATGTGAAGAGAAAGACCACTGACTCAAAACATCCTGGCTAAATGAATTAAAGTAATATAGGGTGCCTTCTCCTAAGGCCGGGTTCAATGTTCCTTGAATGTGAGGAAAACATGATTTTCATGGCTCAGGGAAGGGGGTTTCCAAATGGGGGGATTTGGTGGGCTAAATAAGCTGGGTTATAAGAGCAGAACATAAGCAAAACAAGGTAGTTAACAATGACCTGAAACAAAAGCATTACTGCAAAAGGTGGGCATAAGGTAGTCATAAGAAGGTAGCCTTAGCGACCTTCTGAAACATAGGTACAGCTGCAAGATGCTTACAACAACTTTTTGAAGCAAAGATACTTTGCCATTTTTTGGAATAGGCAGTCCAGAACCATTTGTAGTTACGGTTACAGGGGGACAAGGCCCAATCCTTGAGAAGTGATTTAATCACAGGAGTGAACCTAGTTTGTCTTTACCATGCAATGGCTTTCAAGCCTAGGACAGAGGCAGCTTCTCTTCTGTGGCTTCATTTCTGTGCTGTTTTTGTTTTTTTTGTTTTTTGTTTTTTTTTTCTTTTTGGAACTGAGGAAACTGAAGGCCTTAGCTTAAAAGAATGTAGCTGATCTGACCCATTCAAGTCCTAAGCCTTTCCTGGGTCAACTACAATGCTAAGCCTTTTCTGGATCAACTACAACTTTGTTTAACTTCCTTACCTTTGTTTGCTCACTGGATTAGCATTTTCATTTTCTTCCAGAACTTACCTTTAAAAAATTTTTTAGACAATTTTTGGAACAAGAGGCTTATTTCAGCCTACTCTGCCTTTTGACTTGCATCTTTACTAAGCAGAATCCTTTCTAGGTTTTTGATTTAAGAAGGTGTTTGAATTCTCCTTTCACTTGAACACTTAGAGGCCATTAGAGGGTAATTAAGTGGCCTACTTCCAATATCGCTGTGTCTCAGAGAGGCCTGAGGGCAAGGGAAGAAACAGAGAAGGGAACATTCAAAATACAGAAGGTGATTTCCAAATACATTCTCTTTCCTCTGTGGCTGTTGTCTGTGACACCACCAAACAATCCATTGGGGAAGTATGGGAATAATGATCACACATTGCCATAAAGATATGGTAACAAAGAAAAGATGTGAAAAGGTCCTAGAAGTACCAAGAGGAAACACAAGGGTGTGAAGGTGCCCATGGTGTTGTGAAAACGGTGCTAAAATAACAGGACACATGGTTGGCACAAGCCTTTGGCGTGTAAAAACTCTGCAGTACCTGTAATGAAGTGAAGCAGAGTAAAATGGGATATGCGCAGGAGCACACCAGCTCTGTAGTGCTGCCATGACCCCAGCGTTGTTGATGTATAATTGTCAGATGACATATATTTTAAGGCGTGCAATGTAAAGATCCGATATGCATTTATCTGGTAGAGTGATTGCCACACTTTAGTTAGCACATCAATTAATTCATGTAGCTACTACTTTCTTCTAGTGTTTAGGGAGAATATTTCTTGTCTGTTTTCTTAAATTTCATGTATAAAATATGCTATTAATTGTAAAGGCTAAAAAGTGGGGGGAAGCTTCGTGTTAGTGTTTGCCCCTCATGTATGAGGCCACGGGTTTCATCCCTAGTACCAAAGGGAAAAAAAAGAAGAAGAAAAGAAAAGAAAAAAGAAGTAAAGAAAGAAAAAGAAAAGAAAAACAATATTAAACTTAAATTAAAATATAGTATTAAGTATAATTGTCACGGTGGGGGGGGCTCAGAACTAATTCTCTTTTTCTTTTTTTTTTCTTTTTTTTTCTTTTTTTTTTCTTTTTTTTTCTTTCCAAGACAGGGTTTCTCTGTATAGCCCTGGCTGTCCTGGAACTCACTCTGTAGACCAGGCTGACCTCGAACTCAGAAATCCGCCTGTCTCTGCCTCCCAAGCACTGGGATTAAAGGCGTGCACCACCACCGCCCGGCTCTTACTCTCTTTTTATAACCGAAACTTAGCACCTTTGATCAGCCTCTTCCTACTTCCCCTATTTCTAGCTCCTAAAAAACATTTGTTTATTTATGGCCTTTTTTAACCTATGGGTGTTCAGAGACATGTTATTTAGTTTCCTTGACCTTGATAATTTTTCTAGTTTTCTTTGTACTATTGATTTCTAGGTTCATTACACTGTGGTTGGAAGTGGGACTTGCCATGATTTCAGTCTCCTTGAGTTTACTCAGACCTCTTTTGTGCTCTAACACCAGTCTGGAGAGAGTTCCAGGTACTTTTGGAATGAGTATATATTCTTCTCTGTAGGGGAATATTCTGTGCGTGTCTGATAGATCCCTGTGGCCTGTAGAGTTCAGCTTGCTATTTCTTTATTTTCTGTCTAAATTATCTTAGTAAGAATAGGCACTAAAAGCCAGGTGGTGGTGCCACACACAGCATGTGGGAGGCAGAGGCAGGCAGATCTCTGAGTTGGAGACCAGGCTGGTCTACAAAGTAAGTTCCAGGACAGCCAGAATGGCACAGAGAAACCCTGTCTCAAAAAAAAACGAAGCGGCGGGGGGTTGGGGGATGGAGGGTGGAGTGGGCATTGAAATCTCCTACTATTACAGTATAGTTTGCATTTTTCCCTGTTAGTTTTGTTAATATTTGCTGTAAGTTTTTAGGTATGCAATGCTGGGTATATGAATATTTACAACTGTCTTGATTAATTGACCCTTTTATCGTTATATAATGGCATTCTTTATTACTTATGCATTATTAAAACTATTTACTTAATTTTACTTGGTACAAAAACAAGGGCTGAGGATCTACATCAGTTGGTAGAATGCTTTTCTCACATTCATAAAGCACTGGGTTCAATCCTTAGCGCTCTATAACTAGTATGGCAGTTCTAATTCTGGGACTCAGGACATATATACATGGGGACCAAAAGTTCAAAGTCAACCTTGACTACACAGGGAATTTAAGGCCACCTCGGAGTATATGAAACCTTACCTCAAAAAATAAAACCAAGTAAATAAGCCTACAAAACAATGCACACAAAAGAACAACTAAGTTTCACAATCTAGGTTTTTGAAATTGTTAATTATATTTTGCCAATTTGTGTCTACTAACATATCACTGTAGTTATAGTTGTTTAAAGTTCATTTGTTTATTTTTTTTAACATGTAGACCAAGGTTGAAAGTAACCTGTGTAGCATCCTATGGGAAGAATCTTAGTTCTACTATGTATCCATTTTTTGAAGTGAATTTTGTGCTGGGAGATGGCTGAGTGGTTAAGAGCACTTGATGCTCTTGCAGAGGACCTGGGTTTGATTCCCAGCACCCACATAACTCTAGTTCCAGGAGATGTGATGCTCTCTTTTGATCTTTGAGGGTATGAGTACATGTGGTACACATACATATATAATACATACATACATGCATACATACATATGTACATACACATAAAATAAATAAATCTAAAGTAATGTTATTGTTGTATGTTAATAGCACATTTTCATTTTGTTGTATTTTATATTAGTCTGCTGTATGTTAATATGTTGTATGTTAATATGTTTTCATTTTAGGTTGAAGAATTTCCTTTTGTATTTCTTGTGTGGCATGTCTATTATCAAAGAATTATAGCTTTTCATTGTTGGGCAAAGTCTTTCCTCATTTCTGGGTATAGCTTTGCTGGATATTCCATTTTGGGGAGTATTTTTCTTTCAATATTTGAAATGTCATCTCCTTCTCTCTTGAGCTGTAATGTGTCTGCTAGGAAATCCGCTGATAGTTTTACCAGATCCCCATGTCTTTGAAACTTACTTTTCTCTTGTTTCTTTTTAAGTCATTTGTCTTTGGCTATTGATAATTTAATTATACCGTGTCTTGGTATAGACCTTTGTGGTTCAATCTGCTTGAGAACTTTTGGGCCTAATGAATATAGATGGTCATTTGAAGTTTCCAGCCATTATTGCTTTAAACAGAATATCTGTCATTTTTCTCCCTCTCTCCTTTCTGGGAATGTCTAAATGATGATGTCCCATGAGTTCTGTAGGTTTTCTTTGTACTTTGTATTTCTTCCCTTTTTCTTTTCTGACTGGATAATTGCAAATGACCTTTCCTTAATTCCACTATTCCCACTGATGAAGTCAGTTGTTCAAGCTTTCTACACGACTTTCAGTTGTATCTTTAATGCTAGAAATTTTTATTAATGTTTTGTGGTTTCTAGTTGTCTTTTTCTTGTAGTTGTGTTTTCTTGTAGATATGAGTGATTTTTAAGACATATTTGTCTGCCAGCTCATATGTTCATTTCTTTGGAATCAGTTATCCGAGCTTTATGGGTATTCTTTGGTGGTGTCATCCTTCTGTGATTCCTTGTCATCTTTCTATTCTGACATTAGTGTGTGGACATTTGTAGAGGCAGACATGCTTTTCTGCTTTTAGAGATGCTTTGGTTGGGAAACAGTTCCTCCTCAAGACAGCAGGGGTTGTAAATTGGCCATCTGGCGTGTTTATAGACAGGTAAAATGTCCTCCTAGGGTTTCTGGTTAGACAAAACTGTTATCCATACAGTGAAGTCAGGGCACAGCCAGGCAAGCTTGTCATCTGGGTGCCAGGTTGTGGTAAATAGGTTGGTTTAGATAAGTCTTAGACTATACTCCCTGGACAGGTAGCAACAATATCTGGAGTTCTTATTAGGCTAGGGTTTTTGAGAGTTGGTTAGTATCATTGGGCATGCCTCATGGTTAAGAAGTACTCCTGCACTGACTTCTTGTTCAGGATTGCAGGATCCACATATAGGCAGGTATCATGTGACACTATTCCCAGGAAACATGAACAAATGGCTACTTACCCCAGATAGAAAACTGACAAAAATAATACCAGCAAAGTCCAATTAGTGAACCAATTAGTTTTACTGGGGTTACTTATAGGAATATGGGTGAGGACTTACAGGAGCAGAAATGACTCAAAGACAGCTGTGTCACCAAAAGCCCACCCTAACATGGCTGACAGTTTGTAAAAGCTCAAAACCTAGAATGTACTGTACAACCTGCAGGCAACTCAACAGGCAGTCCAGTTGGGCAGAGCCTCTTAGAGGCTTTTCAGCAACTTCCTATTTCTCCCAAGCTGCTTGGCTTATTTGAGTCTTCTCTTTTGAGCTCTGCCTTTTATAGGCATCTCTGCTGATCTGAGCCTCTTCTATAGAGGTAGCACAACCTGTCTAAGAGGCCTAGAGTCCTACAGTTTATATAGGCGTGAGGATGGAGAGGCTTAGTGAAGCTGGTCCGTTTCAGTGGCTTCCTGAAGTTGCTGAGTTGTTTACTCCCTCCTAAGCCAGCCTCCTTATAGGATAGAGTGTTTCACCATCCCTCAGATAATCTGATTGTTCCATATCCCTTTTAACATCCTACGTCTTAATGAACCTCCCTCCAAGATGGAAGGTTTAATCCATCCACCTCCAATGAAGTTATTACACATCAACGGGATTTTTGCCTTGGGCTGGGTCTTCAGCTGTGAGCTCTGTGGCCAAATCAGACTCCTAACCTTAGAGCCAACCTGGGCAGAACTGCAAAGCATACTCCTTATATGGGGTGTGGCACGTACTGCTGACTGGTGTTACTTTTTAAAGAAGGTTTCCAGGCTGAAGGTAGTGCCACCACTGAGACCGACCACTGGTCACTGTGAGTCTAACCTTCCTTGCTCTGTTTCCAGATGATTCCAGAGAGCAATTCTCCCTGCGTTTCCTATCAGGAAAAATGGAAGACTTACAGAAAGTGCCCGAGAATTGCAGAAAAGCTTGATGCCTGCCTGCCTTGGACTCTCTCCCCACACTGGCCAAACTATAGGTCAAAGGGAATCCTATCCCATGGTGCCATGCTTATTTCCAGGGAGGGGGAAGCATGGTCAGAGGGAGGCTCTTTGTTTTAGATCATGAGATGGTGATTTTGGTTGTCAACTTGACAGACCTGAGAAGAGGGAATGATTTAAGAATTGCCTTCATCAAATTGGTCGGTGGGGGCATTTTCTTGCTTGCTAATTGATGGAGGAGGGCCCAGAACATGGTGGACAGTATTACCGCTAGGCAAGTAGATCCCGGTTTGTGAGAAAAGCGGCTGGAGGTGAGCCGAGGGCAAGCCAGTAAACAGCGTTCTTCCCTGGTTCTGCTTCAAGTTCCTACTTCGAGTTCCTGCCTTGGCTTTCCCTCTTTGGTATTTATCACAACAAAAAACAGGCACTTTTATTGTGCTTCCCCGTCTGTCTTGTCAAAAAAACGTGGGTGTTTCAGCCTCACCCTAGGTTCTGGGATATTCATAAAGGCATTTTTGTCTGTTAATAGTTTCCAGTTGGCATTTCTATGAGAGGGACTAGAGCTGGGAACCTCCCCACCCCCACCCCAGTCTGGCATCTTGCTCCCATTGCTTCTTAACCAAGGGCTTATAAGGACTATACAGTTCGCATGAAAAAATAGCAACTATTGATTCATTTCTCTTTGAAAAATTACTAATTTTGATGGACAAACAATTTCTTATTATGCTAAAATTGGTAACGTTAGTTTCAGGCAAGGCAATAAGTTAAACATTCTGATATTATGAATGGAATAAACCAGACCAAATGCTAAGGAATAAATAAACACCAGCCGCTGTAATCCTGAAGGCAATTTGTGCTAAACTGGACAGATAATTTCAACTGTCTCACTTGGATTACCTGCCGCCATTTTGTTCTTACAAAGTTAGCTTGGAAATCTTCCCGAAGCCTCATCTCACGTCACAGGATAATGTGTTCTTGTCAGGTTGCATTTGAAAGCTGAGCCGTGGGCAAGGAAGCCCTATTTTACTTTATTTTTATTTCATGCACCTGAACTTCATCTTAAAACAAACCTTTTGATTTAATCTCTCATTACCTTAGGATGTGATTTCAATATTCACAAATGCAGCATAAGGCACATGTGATAGAGTTATGTGACAGAATAAATCTTTGGTGAGTTTCCTTAGCTCTTGTGAAGTTTTGGTCAGCAAAACCAATCCATACAAGCACACACAAACCAAAGAAGCCATGCACCGCCTTCTTTTGTGGCATAGACAGAAGACAAAAACACAGCTGTAGTCTCCATGTGAGTTTTCCACCTCTTCCCAGGTCCTCCAACTAAAAAGCTAAATATATAAATAATACCCGGGTTAGTCATGTTTAATTTCTTTACTTGGGAGATGTTGGTCTGGAGGGCAAGGTCAGCAGGAAATAACAGAAAACTTCCATTTCGAACTGGGTCCTCTAAGGAAATCAAGATAGGAAGATCCATTTTGATGGATTCTAGTCATCCAAAAATATTCTCAGACAAAGCTTCTTTATTTAAATGAAAAGCTCTGGTTTCTATCTGATCCCACCCTCCCACTACCCAATTCTAAAAAACTTCTAACAGAGGAAAGCAAGAGAGGGCTCCAATTATCTCCAGCCCACTTGGGGAGCCTTCAGAAGGGCCAGATACAATTTGTTTTACAGGAAAGCGCCTCTAACACATGGTCTCTTAGAGAACCTTGATCATGTGCCTTCGATTCTTTCTGACTACCAGAGATAGTCTCTCTCTTCTTTTCTTCCTGCAGAGTCAACACATAATATTAACCAGCCTGTCTGCAGTATCTAATTAACAAGCTGACTGCAGAAGATCACTTACAACATAAAATATTAAATCATCCTAAAAACTAATATTCTCCACACCTCATAAATTAAAATAAGCAAGAGACTGAAATGAAATAAAACCCTGATGAATATCATTCTGGGCCTCTGCCCCTGAAAGAAGCATTTAACTATTTCAAAGAAAAATATGTGCATGTGCACTCGTGTGCACATACACACATACAATTTTGAAATGCCTTCTACTCTAGTTTATGCTCCAGCACAGCAACTCTGACTTGAGCCTTCAAACTGTGCTCCTCTGATCTTATGCTTCACAGATCATTTTACATTCAGATATGGTGCTCATCAGTTATGTGTCTTCTCATTATAATTGCACTTCCATCTTGGAGCTAAGTTCTGTTCCCATTGGCTCAATAGCATCATCATTTATCTGCTTTGTATATTTAGGGCATTATTGAACAGAAGCAGCGATCTGTTTGAAGAATGCCAGGGCCGTTTGATATTAACACAGAGAATGATTAATCAAAGAGAGCCTGGTCCTAGAGCATCAAGAGAGAATTGAGGTCATTAGCAGGGCAAAACCAGGAAGCAAGCTTTGAATAAGAAAATGAGATGGGCCAATACTTTGAGCATTTTCAAAATAAACAAATACACATGGTTTCCTTGCAGAGCTTCCACTTTAAGGGACAATGGCATCAAGAGATCTGAAGAGATATTATGCTATTTCAAAATCTAAAAATAATTTCTCTTACAGTAAATTATGATACCATTTGCATTCAGGTAATAGCTGAGTTCACCAGTGTCTCACAATAAATATTTCTCAATAATAGAATCTTTAGATTATTTCACATTTTAAACAACAACAACAAAAATATCCACAGATGCAGAACCAGGCATTGGATATGAGACAGAGCTCGGCTAATTAAAATGGGTGCCCTGGTCAGACTCCTCTGGCACTCCAAGGTAAGGCCTCCTCTGCCAAAGAGACAGAGGTTTGATTTAATTAGTCAGACATCATTGCAAATCAGTTCAACTTTCTATGTTGTTTTGGCAAACTATACTGAGGAAGTAGTTGTCCATTGTATCTTTGGGAAAGTGTGACTGAACACCCCCAAGAACAATAAGAAAAGAAAATCAATTTTCTGGTGTAGGTTTTTTTTTCTCACAGTACATACAAAATTAAGGAATCTTAGCTCCTACTTATACTATGACATATTATACGCAAACCAAGGAACTTGAAACAACAGAAGTGTATATAACAGTTGTACAGATCAGAAGGACTATGTAGGTCTCACTGAGCTAAAACCAAAGCTTCGCTGGGATACACTGGTTTCTGGAAGCTTTAGGAAGAAATCGTCTCCTTGGTTTTTGTTGTTGTTTGTTCTTCTGTTTCTAGAAGATTTTCACACTCCCAGGTCTATGAGCCTCTTACTTTATCTTCAGGGCTAGCAAGATCTGACCAAGGCCTTTGCATAGTCTCATCTATCAGGCTGCCTCTTCCCATTTCACCTTCCGTGTTTGTGGACCCTTGCGATTCATCGGTTCTGCCCAATAGTTTGGAATTTTCCCTTACTTTTGAGGTCATCTGACTAACAATCTTGACTCACCTTTGCCACGTTCCAAAGATTTGGATACGGCTCTCCCTCCAGTCCTCAAGGGGAACTCATTATTTTCACAGTTCACAGAACTTTAAGTGCATTTTATTTAAGGATCAATTGCAAGAAGCAATGTGAGGGACTAAGGAAGTGAGATGTGGAAGTGAGGAAGCAAATGAAGGATATGCTCATGGTCAAATTATTGTCATGAACAACTGAGGGTCCATCTACAGGGGGCCATTGAGAGAGTTTATGGAACACTGTAAGGGGTGGGAAATCAGTGTTTACTGCTTCAGGGCTGCTCCAGGGGTATTAACTCCTGCATCATGCACATCTGTGTCCACAGACTTTGAAAACTGAGCTTCAGGTAGGTTTAAGTTCTTTGTTCTCTCCATATTCCATCCCAAATGACAACATACAAATATTAAAATTCATTAGACACTCATATTATTTGAGTCATGTGACTACCCTTCAACTAATCAGTGTGGGTTAGACTCCAATATGGTCTAGGCCCTAGCATGTTTTATTAAAGACATGATTGGCAGTTCCACTTTAGTCATACGGGATGGGGAAAGAACTGTTACTTGTCCAGTTCAAAAAGAGGTACCTAGTAGAAAAAAAGATCAATGATTTCTGGAAGAATGAAAATAACCTACAAGGACTCACCAAAAAAGTCTTTGGAGATCAAAGTTGTAATGAGATTTTACCCCAAAATCCAGCAGTCCCAGCTCACACTTGTGAGTCTCCAGAGACAAGGGTCTTAGTTTCCAAGGAGAAAAACAAAACATCAGACATAGACATGATCTCAGTACCAGGGCTGGAGTCACTGGAGTTGGAGAGCCAGGCTGTAGGTGATCTGCTTTCAGATGACTCCAGAGGTGGTTGCACTGAGGGCAAATAAAACAATAAAAACACGAAGAGGCATTGGAAAAAAAAGAGAGGAGAAGCAAGCAAGGAAAGATATCTTAGAGCAGGAAGAGATAAAAAGGGAAATGTGTGCACAAGCGCAGACACATACCCAACCGTAGAACTGAAGGTAAGCTGAGATAGGAACGAGATTTAAGGAATAATAGTAGGAATTAGTGGGGTAATTCGTGGTGGGGTAATTGGACAACTTGGGAATAAGTGAGTTGTTTGCTAAGTGAGTACTTAGTTGTTAAGTATTGTATTAGGTATAACCCACTCTTTATCTAATCATCTATCTATCTATCTATCTATCTATCTATCTATCTATCTATCTATCTATAATCTATTACCTATTTATCTCCTATCATCTATCTATCATCTATCTATTATCTATCTATCATCTATCTATTTATCTATCATCTATCTATTATCTATCTACCTACCTACCTATCAATCATCTATTACCTATCTATTATCTATCTTCTATCATCTATCTACCATATATCTATTTACTATCTATCATCTATCTATTATCTATCTATCTATCTATCAATTATCTATGTATCCATCTATCATCTATCTCTCTATCTATCATCTCTATGCCATTTATCATCTGCCAATCTATTTCTAACTTCTAATACAGACTTTCTAGAATTAGAGTTGAATTCTAAATGGCAGTTGCTTCTCAAAGAAAATCAATCCTGTCTCTTACGTGATTTGAGAAATATCTTTTAATCAGAAAAATTCTCTGAGGAAGTTGTAAAGAGGGAGTTTTAGCATAATATACTGAATAGGTTCCTAAAGGTTTTATTCATCCCTCTCCTTAAAGCTCCATGCTTGATTTCAGGTTGTTTCCACCACTATGATCCCACTCCACCTCTTCTCCTTAACTCCCAGTATCTACTGGTCCATGGCTGCAGTCTTTCTTGCCACCTCCCACTCACCACACTTTACTTCTGTGCTTAGTCCCCTGGGTGGAGCCAGGAGCTGAGGAGAAACATACATCATCCCGTGGGAGGCTGAGGGAAGAGGCTCATTCTGAGGACTTATTTTTTAATATTCCCACCTTATCTCTCTTGCAGCATCTTCTTCAATCCCAAGAACAGGTTAAGGGAGGAGGCAGGCTCATCATGACTTGATAGACTGGGCAACTGAGGTTGAGCTCAGAGCCTGACTCCAAGGCTCTGCTCTAAAAAACCACACCATGGTATATGTTAATGGCTTTCAGACTTTGGCCTGAGTTAGAAGTCATTGGGGAATACTTGTTAGACAGAGAATTCCAAGGTTCTTGCCCTGGAGGTTCCAGTTTAATTGTTTTCCTGGGCCTCAGGAACCTGCGTGTTTAACAAGGGCTCAGTGACTGTCATGCGGGTGATTCTAATGCTGCTCAGGCTCATGGTAAACTTTGAGGAGCACTGCTAATAAATCCTGCACCAGGAGGATCCTGTCGGACTGAAGGCAGCTCAGATGGTGTGTGCATACATGGCTCTACATTTTTAAGATTTAATAAGATACTTTTTAACCTATGTATGGACCTGAGTGTTTGAATTCTTTATAGCTCTTGTGAGCTCTACAAGTTTTGCATTCAGAGCACTAATAAACATAAAATTTTCATTACCTAAAGCCTTCACAATAGGAGGGAAGAACTCAGTCTTTTTTCCTCTAATTCAGAAATAACAGGAAGATATATTGCTTTGGCGTTTTAGGTTAAGAAACTCTGAGAAACCATTTGTGGTCTCTGGCAATGATTTTATTTGAGAAGAGGGCTTTCTTACTAGTAAAAAAAAAGGAAGTAAAAATGGAAAACAACAAAGTCCATTTAAATTACAACCTTCAGAGGTTAAGAACACTGAAAGATTCTGTTTCTCAGTTGATACACATGCTTGGAAATTTTTATTTTGAATTTCAGGTGGGGTCACCTACTCTCAAAATCATAGAGCAGGGGATGCACTAAGTTGTCAGAATCGACTCAGATCACCTGGCCGTGGGAAGGGCCCTGGTAACCCCAGAGGTGGAGATTGCTCCAGTGATTCAGGCCATTAAAAGAACACTCCCAGGGCTAAAGAAATGGCTTAGATGTTACAGAGCCATTCCCAGAACCCACATGACAGCTCCCAATTGTCTGTAGCTCCAGTTCCAGGGGGTCCAAGTCCAATATCTTTACACAGACACACATTGAGGCAAATCACCAGTGCACATAAAAAAAAAAAAGAATACTCCCTGGTCCAAGAATTATCTCTTTTAGTCCTTCCTTGAGCTTTCAATGGGATACAAGCAAGATCTTGTTCCCTCGCACTGGTGAGCAGTCCGGATGAGCAGTTAGGTCCTGCATGGGTTCCTCCAGTCCTTGCACATTGAATACGGAGAGTGACTACTCCGTGTGGAAACTGTGGAGCCATGTGAGAATAAACACTGTTTGCACCACTGGCCAGTTAGGGGAGGGGAAATCTGGAAAACTTGTTACCACGATGAAGATGAAATGATAAATCGTAGAATCTCTGGGGGAAAGTGAGGTAGGTCAGTGTTGAAAATAACAGTTTTGGCCAACGGTGGACTGTATATGTGAAGAGACTCCCATACAATGATAGTGAAACTGAAGAAATTCCCATCTCCTATTTGATGTCAGATCATGTGACTGAGGCGATGCTGGTGGAAATCAAAGATACCACCTACCACAGCGCCAGTCCTATAAGACGCAGCAATGCATCGTGATGCACTAGCCACTCTGTCAGCTTCTGCATCTACTATACGATCCTGTCACTTGTGTAGGAACCCTTGTTTTTAGGGTTCCTGCAAAATAGTAGGTCGTATCATGCTGTGAGCAGCTGCATGCTCACATCTCATGGTTAATGCCTCTCAAATTAAAAAAAAAAAATGTTTCGCTGTGTGTATTAACTGCATACAGCACTGTGTTACATAAGGACATTTCATACAAGTATATATTGCTTGTTATGCAAATCCACTTCCTCCTCCCCTTGTTCTTGCCTCCTCCCCACTCCTGCCAGTCTCTTTTGTTCTTTGAGACAGTTTCATTTTGCTTTCAACGCAGATACGTGTACATGATTTAATGTATCTACATTAAAATCTACAAGCCACAAGTGAGAGAAAATGTGGTATTTGTCTTTCTGGAGCCATCTTAATTTGCTTACTATTGTTATCTCTTGCTGCAAAGGAGATAACTCCATTCTTGTTTATGGCTGGAAAAAAAATCCATTATGTCTGTGGACCAGATTTTCTTTCCTACTCTTCTGCTGCTGTTCTGTGACTGCCCTAGTTCTGTGACTAGTTCACCTAGTGCTAGTGCGGCAGTAGCCATGGATGCCCTAGTTATCTCTGGGATGTGACGCAGAGACTTTGGGTAAACACTCAAGTGGTGTGGCTGAGTCATGTGCTAGATTTAGCTTTAGTTTTGTGAGGAACCTCCCCCTCCCATTCTGATTTCCATAGTGACTGGATTACTTTATATTCCTGCTAGCTGAGTATCTGAGTTCCCTTTAGTCCACCACAAAAGGACTAGGGGTGAGGGTTAGCTTATTGCAACTCTCCTTCAAATCAATACGTCAAGTTGAATGGCTGACTCACACCTCCTAGGTTTGTGTAAATACACGAAGTGCTGTTCACACAATGACAAAATTGCCTAGCAACCAATTTCTTAGAATACAGCCCTGTTCCTAAATAACGCATGACTATAACTGTGAGGCCTCTAGAAAAGTGTTCCATGAATGTTAACTATAATAAGATTAGCTTATACATTAAATTAAAATCTACTCTCTCCTTTAAGTGTCCCATGAAGCTCAATTTTCACTGAACCCATGTGCATTTTCATTTCTGGCTGAATCCTGGTGCCTCTTGGTATGTTATTTAGACAAAGCCCTACTCTGGGGAACATAAAAGGGCCAGACAGCAGACACAGAAATCTGTTGTTTAAGCAGGAAATCTATAGAAAATGAAAATTGGTTAACTTAAATGAAATTGAATGTTATTTTAATATCTGAAATTCATCAATTGATAATCATGGTTTATAAAGTGATATCTTCTTCATTTGATAAAGAAACAGAAACTCAAAGACTATAGGGCTCCCAACAAACTCTCAAGGCTTGTCTTACAAGTTGGGGAATGGCTGAAGAATGTGCGGTTCTGCCCCATCCAGACCCTATCCACTACCAGGGGCTTTTTTTTTTTTGCATGGGTTCTGGTGATTGGAATCAAAGTCCTCAACCTTGCAAGCAAGCACCTGCCGCCTGAGCCATCTTCCCACCTAGCCCTTGTCCCCTTTTAAACGCCTTTTGCATCTCCACCACCAGCAGCAGACCTGATCCCACTGTTCACACCCTGTGTAAGTATTTTCTAACATATTTGGGAGTTTAGCTGGTGAGGGTTTATCGACATGTTTGTGTAGTGTAATGGTGAGAAGAAACCTTTGATGGATGTGGTGGTTTGTCTATTTGTTCAATGGCTAGCACCCTCCCCTCAAAAAACAACAAAAGTGAAACAAACCCAAAAATCAGAGCCTGGGGAAGAGCAAGGCCTTGAAGTACACAGTAGCTCTTTTATAGTTCTAGCTCAGGAAGCATCACTAAAAATTATAAGCTAATGTTTTACTTTTTTCACAGTCATTAGCTAAGGGGGGGGGCATATTATGCATGCCCAAACCACTCAGTAGTGTGTGTGTGCACGCTCGGGTGCGCATGTGTGTGTGATGGGTCACAGCAGAAACTGATGGAGAAAAGTTTATTGAGGGAAAATCTGTATGTCTTTGTTTCATAATTTCACCATGAAATAAAATATCCTTATTGTTCAATTTCTTAAGAAGATTTACAATGTCGAGTATCCAACCTTCTTAAAGGAGTCGATTATTTTCCTCTGACTGTGCCTCGGCACCGTTGCTTCAGCTCAGAGATCAAACCTATGGCAGAAAAAAGGAGGAGAGAAGAGAAAGTGAGAAACTGAGAAACCGTGGGAGACAGAGATATTAGACCCAAAGTCTGGGGTGGAAGCCACTGGGACTCAGTCATTTGGTTTGTTTAACTACTCGTGGGTAAAACAAAGACCAACATTTGAAAGCCTCATGTCTCTGAGGCCAAGAGCACACACTGATCTTCCAGAGGACCTGAGCTAAAGGTTCCAGCATCCACACTAGGCAGGAGGCAGCTCACTGCGGCCTGTAACTTGTCGGAGAACCTGATACCTCGGCCCTCCAGGCACAGACAAATAATTAAAAATAATAAATATCAATACTGAAAAATATCTGATAATAAAAAAGAGAGCGAACAGTAAGAAAGAGTAAGGCAGCCGTTCTCCTTGCGGAAGCCAATACGTGTTAGCTGGATCCACCGGATGACGCATTCATTTACCAGATTCATGGGGCGATCCACTGGGGGCGACAGGTTCCTGGTTCAGGCTTCCTGGGCAGAGTGAGTGAGCAAGCGGAATTTCCACTAAGGTGCTAACCAGAGTTTGACGTGCCCACGCTTGGCGCGCTACATACCAGGTGCATAAAAACCAACATTAATTAGGTAAAATAAATAATTGGAGCTTTCTGCAGGGCGTTCCACTTAAATACTAGATTCCTTTTACATTGTTGCTTCATGTTACTTCTGACCTCTTTTCTGTTACAGTCAGGACTGTTTTGAGATAGGGCTAAGTAGCTCTGGCCGTCCTGGAACATTCCGTGATCTGTATGCAATTGCTCCCCCATCTCCTTACCCCCCAATCCCTACCTACCCCTGTGCACCACCACGCCAGGCCAGGTCATACTTTTTGTTTTTCATGTTCTTGTATATTTCTGGTCACAGTAATTGTTCTTTCTATAAAGAAATGCCTTCAGACGTATAAACAGGCAATCACGTTGTAAGTTTTAGCTGATGATTTTTTTCCCCACGGGAGAATTCCCGGAAGGATCTCATGGATGGATAATTGTCATCCTCGCTCCAAGCTTCCTCTGGGCTTCCTCAGAACCCATGGCTGTTCTGTGAATATCTACAGTTATGTGACAGTCTACGTGTATTTTTGTGGCTTTTAGAAAACTGTCACTAATTTAAAAATATCACACAGAACTCTGAGAACAAAATAAGGAGAAAGAATAAGGGTTTCACAGTCTTGAACTCATATTTATCACAAACCCACTCACTCTCCAGTTCAGACCCCCTTCCCTTGGTAGCATCTTTGGTTCATACAGTTAGTATAGATTCCCCCCACCCGCTAGTCTTCCCATCACAGATACTCAGAAAATAGAAAGTGTATACTGGAGAATCTTCAGAATTTGCAAGTTTTGGGAAGCTATAAAATAAAAATATTCTAGACCGGAGTCCATCTCATCTCATTCTGATTCAGGTACCCACGCCATGAATTTAAAAAAAAAAAAAAAAAAAAAAAAAAGTTAAAACAACGGGATTGGGTTCAATTTACTCTCAAGTACTCAAATTTACTTGGTTGAAAACTCCAGTTGAAGTCAATGGTTCTTTTCCTCAAAGCAATTTTCTCGTTTGTAAAGAATGAGAAGGCAACGATGCCCCTCATATTTTTCCTTGAAGCCCGGAGAGGTCTCCTTGCTCCTTAGGGTTCCTGAAAGAGCATAAATCCCCAGACCCTGCGAGAGTGGGGGCGGGGCAGCGCCCCGGAGAATTACCCTCATCTTCCTCCAGGTGTCACTACAGGCCTGCGCATTTCTTCCACCTCCCCGCACCCTCCTTGTCCATTGATAAAGTGGAGGGTGATTTGTGATCCGCCTCGCTGTGATTGCGGAGGGAAACAGCCATCTTGGCTTGTCTCAGTAGTAGATTTGTTTTTCTAATTTCTTTATACTTGAAGGCTTACCAGATGCTTTATTGCCAGAGCGAGGCTTACTTGCGGTCTCTTTTCTTCCCCCCCCCTTCCCGCCCCACACCCCTCCTTTTTGTTCCTAGAGACAATCAGTGT
The DNA here is from genome assembly GCF_008632895.1 of Mastomys coucha. Lineage (NCBI taxonomy): Eukaryota > Metazoa > Chordata > Mammalia > Rodentia > Muridae > Mastomys > Mastomys coucha. The sequence continues at coordinate 87,388,861 of NW_022196896.1, forward strand.
CTCTGGTCCCAGCTGCCACTGCTGATTTTTCATTACAGTTTAATTTAAAACTGGGATTGGAATGGAAATGTCTTTTTGCCATTTGGGGTTTGCAAGGCCTGTGGTTTTATTGCCAAAGGCACAAATGTTAGTTACTACTGTTTTTCCAGAGTTTGCTGGGGAGGGGCGGGAGGTAGAGATGTGGGGTGGGGTGGGGGTGAGAAAGACAGCTGGACTCTGCAGAAGTGGGAGGGGAATTTAGAGGGGGAATCCCTCTCTGAAGGCAATGTTATTCTGAGAATTGTTTTGTCTGATGTTTTCAAGAATCTCATTTGGGTCTCGAGGAGGACAAGCTAGTGATGTATCTCCCTAAATGTCCTTCCGTGTAGGTTAAATATTTGTCAGCCCAGCCAGTGAGGTACTAGATGGAAGGTGATCACCAGGTGGGATCTGCGCTGCTGTTGGGGAAGATGGGTTCCTGCTTAAGGAATAGTACATCTGTGGATCCACTTGACTGCAGCTGTCAATGGGAACACCCAAGGAGGAGCTGCTCTGTGTACAACCTCAGAGGCAACAGACTGTTTATAATTTCCATCACATATCGTCTTTCGCTAGCTTCTGCCTTCTTGCTCCTTTTCAATTCTCGCATTGCAGTCTTAGAGTTTATTTATAAGCTTCCGCCAGCCGCGGATCCCAGTCCAGCCACAGGCTATTCCCTGTAATCCCTCAGAAGGTTCTTAAGTGATGGGCTGAGGGCTTGGGAGATGCTTCGGGGCCCTTGATCCCAGCACTGTGGAGGCAGAGACAGAAAGACCCTGGTCCTGACTGGCCAATCAGCCTAGTCTAATTGACAAGCTCCAGGCCAATGAGAACCTGTCTTACAAAACAAGATAGAAGGTCGCTAAGGAATGATATACCTGGGTTAACCTTTGGCCTTAAAATAGGTAAGGGGGAGGGGAGGTCGTGCGCACACACACACACACACACACACACACACACACACACACACGCACACACGCTCGCGCGCGCGTACACACACACACACACACACACACACACACTCACTCACATGGTTTCCAGTTTAATGGGCTGATTTAAGTACATTCAAAACCTCCTAAGATTGGCTATGTTTGTACTACTTGAGTGTAAAATTGAGAGAGAAGGACATTCTTCCTTGAAAGTAGTCCTCCAGGAAGGGCAGGCAGGAAGAAATGAGGCCTTTGCAAGCCCAAATTTAAATACTTAGTATTGACATTGAGAACAGTTGTTTCCCAGTTGTAAAGGATTCACAGAAGCCAGAGTGTCTTATCTGTCATGCTAAAAAACAATTACTGTCTCCCATCCCAGCGAGAGCCCTGCTCTTCCCGGATACACCAGTTTGGGATGTCAAACTGAATGTTCCATTATCTCCCCAGATCCCGCTGACTCCTCACACGTTGAACATTTCAACTTGCCTCCAACTGGCCTCAGGCAGCTGGGAGACTAGTGAGCCTGCCTGGGGTAGACACATCTCACTGTCGTGGAGCAACTCAAAGGCTCTGGCAACTTCACGGGGCCTTTCCAGTTTCTGTTGTTAGCCTGCATGTTTTGTGTGCTCTTGGTTAATTGGGTCATTCTTTCCAAAAGCAGCCATGTACCAGGCGAACCCTTTTATAAATTGCTCCTATTGGCTCTGGTGTTTTCCATTCTCCTGCTAGAAGGAGGAGAGGAAGTGGCTGGAGCAACCTTCCAGAGATCCCACAAACATACTTCCAAGACCCTTGTGGTCATCTTCAAAACCTATGAGAACATTCTAGTGGTTTCCTCACAGAAGCCATCCCACATCCCATTAACAAAAGGAGAGAGAAATTTTTCCCCCTCTGTCTCTGTAGGTCAGAGTTCATGACACACATGAGGGGAAAGAAAACAATAACAAGGAGAGGCAGGCATTTAACTGCAACCCCTACCCACAACCCCTCTCTCCCCGCCACAACCCCAGCTGCCCTGCCTCTGCTCCAACAGCCACCCATGGAACATATACCAACAAATCTCTCACATGTCCTCAGCCATGTGTGTTGCTCAGGAGAGCATGTGTGTTCCTAAACTGTTCAGGGTGATTCTGAAATATGGGTGAGGAAACACACTCCCTCCACAGAGAAGGAGGGAATGGGTATTTGAAGAAAAGAGTTGGTTTGGAATGCACACCATTTTTCCTGGGTGAAGAAAATTGCCTGGCTCCTACCTTTTGCCAGTCAAACCTCTTCTTTGGGATAAATGGAATCCCAAGCAATAGACTCCAAGGGCTGATGGGTATAGGCTGTGAGGGAGGAGGGCTGCATCTGTAAATACTTTCCCTGGGGGCCACATGTTGTGGCGAGCTCCTGACAAAGCAAACATTGCAGTCAGAGTTTTCCCAGTGTTTACTAGGGCAAATTCAGGGGAACTGTGGACTGACTGAGTATTAGCTGTCCCGTGTGACAGGGAAATGGGCGTTGATCTTCCTCTGGGCTACAAGACCCTCTTCAGAAATCTCTTGCAAGTTCTCATAAACTTGCATTAGCGGCCGCATATGGGATCCATTAACCACCCATTTCTGCTTGTTCAGAGCAAATTTTTGTCTGGTGACTGCGTCTGAACTTTGGGGTGTTTTTGTTTGGCTTTACACCACAGAGGATCCTGTTGACTGGTTTGAGGTCTGAGAAAAATATTTAGCAATAAGCGGTCTGTGGTTGGGGTGAGACAAGCAACTGTGATTGAAAGTTGGTGGACCGGTTGCTCCTCTAGGAAGCAGAGGGACAGTTTTCTTCTTCAGAGTTCAGAGGATTCCAGAAACTGCCAGCAGCTTTCTGGGAAGACTCTTGTTTCCTTTCCTGACGAAATTAATAGGCAGGGGCTTTCTGGCCATCTCCACCTGTTTCGGAGTAGAAATTTGGGAAGGTTGGTTTGCCAGAATCGTTTGTTTCATTTAGGACAAAACAGTGATATTCTCTATGGAAAGACCCCTAATAACCCCAAGTTAAGAGGTGTCAAATAGCTACATTGTAGCAATGTTTGGAACTAAAGCTACTCGTGTATGACAGAAGCAAAAACAAAACAGATTTGAAGGCTCTTAGCTCAAAGGAAGGCAGGCGGGGAGACTTAGATGAAAATTAGCATTTCTTTTTGTTCTTTAAAGTAATTAATAAACTAAACACTACGGTTCGGTGCTTTCACCCACAGCCAGCATGGTTGGGGTGGGGACTTCAAACATTGCTTTTGAAGTGGCCCCCGGCAGGGAGGACCCCACAGTTTAGGCTACTTTATAGTGGTAATACACTGTCTGGAGAAAACAGATGCCACAAAATTGCACAGATTGTGTCTCTAAGCATCTGAAACCCTAAAACTTCAGGGGGCCAAAGAAGGTCTCAGCCTTTTGATTGAGAGAGAGAAAGGGAGAGGGAGAGTGAGAGGGAGGGAGACCTGAAGTATTAAATTGAAACAGGCATTTCATTTCTTTCCTTCCTTTCTCTCTTCACCTCAGGAGACCTAAGTTAAATTCCGCTTAGGTCACAGCCAGACGTGGGTTTGATGGTCTCAAGCCACCTTTTAACTGTACGTTCATCCCATAAATAGAAGATGAATAAAGATGTCAAACTTCATCCACATGATATTCTGACACACATGGCTCTCTCCCTGTGAAGGAAAGCCCTGATGAAGGTGGACCACAATGAGTTCTGCAGAGCAGGGAACTGCAGCACGCCACAGACAGTCCGTACTCATAAACAGGAACAACGTGGCTCATGAGCCGGCAGCCTGCAGAGATTCAGCTGTCGATGTTTGCAGAAAAGCAGCAACTGGGCTGGTGCCGTTCAGGGTAGACTATTCCTATAACCACCTCTGTCAGATTTCACATGAAAATGACTGTTTTCCCCGACAGGGACAGGCAGAGACAGACCCATGTGGAGAGGAAGGCTTGAGAAAGCTAGATTCAGTCCTTGTACTAAACCAAGTCTCCATGAGGACTGATTTGGGGATTATGCTATTAAAACGGCTTCATTTATCTTTGTCCCAACTAGGCAAAGAACCAAATATAACAACTGAAAAGCAAAGGACACCCTGCCAACTATTGATATTTCCTTCCCCCAACTACTCATGGCTATTTTTAGTTTGTTAATGTAAAATGCCAGCAAGATGAAAGGTGAAGTGATCCGTTTCTAGAAGAAAAAAAAAACAGTCGAATCTTCATTAATAATTCCCGTAGAACGCTCCATGGGCCTTTATCTGACAGCCTGACAAGCTGAGCTAAACAACAGAGACTGTAGGAATGTAAAAGACATAATCTTAACACTGAACCTTCTGAAGACTTGCCTGTCATTTTACATTAAAGGCAAGGAATAAAAACCTCCACTGAAACACAAAGAGCTTGCAGCATGATGCTGGTGATAAAACCGAGCCGGGCCGAAAAGGCTGACATCAGAGTTAGCAAATGGTACTATCGAAGGGTATTGAACAGCTAAGCCTTCTCATGACCAGCTTGGGATTTTTGAGATGGAAAGACCCTGAAGGTTATGATGGGATCCAATGGACTGATTCCTGTGTCAGCTCTCAAATCTTCACCATCAGGAAGGATATCGGTTTGCCATGGCACAAATGTTGGGCTAGCCAGTGTACAAAATTAATTCAAAGATCTAGGCTCTGCTTCTGTTTCTATAGCAATTTTCTCTTTTCAGTGTCTTTGCATATCATAGGGTCTCAGTGGATTTTTTTTTTTTGGCAAAGCAGGAGGCAGTCAGAATAAATGTGATCACACTATTTTACAAATGAGAGGAAGCCACCATTCAGAAATACAGAGGGACTCATTCAAGGTTAACAAATTGGTAACTATCTGATTGGAGAATAGGTCCAGTTTTTTTTTTCCCTCTGTAGCTGTGATCACAATAGATTTCAAAATAAAAACCAGTGCAAGCAACAAAACTTGAACAGTCTAATGTCCATCAGAAGCTCCAGCTCTGATTGGCAGCAGTGAGATGACGTCAGTAAGAGAAGAACAAATTCAAGGAGCAAGGGGCCAGGAGAAGACACTTCCATTGCTAGTCTTTGGAGTATCTTCTTGACTGTTAGTTTTAGAGAAATTCAGGAGAGAAGTGATCTGTTAACTTTAATGTACATCATCTTACAATACACTAATATACTATATTAGTAATATATATAGTAATATATAATTATATATTTATAAATATACAACATGTAAAATACAATATAACATTAATATACTAACAAGGCCTTGCACGTGGATTTACCTTATGCCAACCTGTTTTCTAAGCCTTTGGTATTGATTAGTTCATCATTTAGCTTCACGAGGAAAGTTTTAATAGTTTACTATTTTACCAGTAAAGAACTCACGACGTTGTCTCGGTTCTCAACTGGGAAGAAAACTGAAGCTTACAGATGTGTAGTTTGGCCAGCCGTTGCAGGAGACCCCTTGACACCTCAATAGACATATATGGTGGAGAGAGGAGGGGGTGTTCTGTTGTCTGTGTGGTGAGGGGAAGGTGGGCCTCCCAAGGCATCTCTCTCTCTCTCTCTCTCCTCATTCTCTCACACTTTATCAATATTTCCTGAGTACACCCTGCCAAGTGCCCCCTTTGTTAATAACTCTCCGGTGCTTTCAGAGCAAAGGTTGGCCTGCAGCTTTCTCCCCTTCCTGCTGCCTGTCAGGAGAGGAAATCGCAGCCTTCAGAGGGACCTGACACAAGGGAGCTGGATAGCACCCGGGGGTCAAGGGTAAGAATGCAGGGGACAGTGAAAAAGCCCAGATAGTGTCCAGCCAGAGCAAGGCAGGAAAGGCTCCTCGGCATGTGCTCCTCCTGTTTGCTGCTTTAGACTCCCACAGGAAAGAGAACCACATCAGACTTTTGCTGTGTTCGTGGTGTGCACACAGCCATCCGAACTGGGCGAGAACAACTCAGAGCTTCAGGGGATGCATAATGCTCAGCTACAAGGTTGCCCATCTCCCGTCTACAAATAGACCAAGAAATGTAACTAAACTGATTCGTATTGGTTAAATAACTGTTTCATGCATAATTCATTAGCAGTCCCATTTGATCTAACAACCTAGAGGGCAAATGTGCCCCTGTGTTGTAGAGATGGCATATGGTGAGGATGCCTTCTGAGAAGGGCACCTTATGAAATCTCCTTGGCAGATTCCTCTCAGTGCATCTCATTGGAGAGTGGGCCACCAAGCTTGACCCTGCTGAGGATGGGATATGAGGCATCTATTTCTTCTCCATCTGTCTTGGCTGCTTTTGCTCTGCCGCGGACTTGGCCTGCGATAGGAATTTAACCACCCCCACCCCACAAAGACCACTGAGTCCTGACGTCAGCCGCTCCTCAGCGAGTTTTGCTCAGGGTTCATTAAGGTCTCCTGAGTTATGAAAGGACATCTGGACACAGGAGACTAAATGACAGAGCGGGAGGTCACGGGTTCAAGGGGTGGGCATCCATTGTTTTGCTGGTGATGTTTCTAATTCTCATTAACTTTCAGTAAGAGATCTACGTGCAGCTTACGACGAGGAGGCACTGATTAACTGAGTCTCCCCTACTGGCATCTGAGTACTGCCGTGTGTCAGGGAAGCCCCATGTTCTCAGAGCATGTAAAGATCACAGCTTTTTACACCAAGCATGGGTGTTAGAGATCTTGAGGTGACTGTCTGACTTTACAGAAGAGGAACCAGGTCCTGTGAGGCTAATCGCTTATTCCAGGAAGTTCATTTAGCTAGTGTCAGAGAGGGTGTAACCCATAGTTTCTTATTCCAACTGCCCCTCCAAATATTTCAGGAGCCAGAATGTGTGCCAAGTCTGTGCCGACTTGGACGTGTGTGGAATGTGAGGCACATTTAGTGGCCAGAAGCTATGGGTAGGCTATCTTTTAAAAATGCAAATTGCTATCTACTAAATAAAATGAGTGTGTGTTTTCAGAAGTTAGTTCAGCTGGAGCTAATAGGCAGTAGTGTTAATTAGTCTGAGGGCATAGGGCCAATTTCCACAAGGGCCAATTAGCTTTGTACAATGGGAAAAGAGGCTGTTTCTTAGACTTGGACCGTATCCTGAACTCAGGCAGCCCCGTCCCTGAGGACCCCAGGTAAAAGGGGGATGACACAGCACAAACCCTTTCCTTGCTGGAAAAACAACCTCAAGGGCATTTATTTCTCAGTGGAGTCGGCTCAGGGTGTTTAGGTGTTCCAGGCAGATGCCCTGTGAAACGTTTGAGTTGGTTTGAAAGACAGGGAGAACTTTGTTGTAGCACACGCACACACCTGTTTTTGTCCAAGGTCAGACATTAAGAAAGAACTGTTTTAAGACCTGTATCTAAGGCTTTGGAACTTTCCACCAAGCAAGACAACACAGCTTCCTAAAAGCAGGAGAAGTCTGGCTTTTACTGACCTGGAGGAAGTAGAAGTGCTCTGAGATGCCTCTACGTGCTGCCCATTGCTCAGCTAGAAAACCGGACTCTTGTCCTGTGAAAAAGAGGTGTAGTAACCAAGCCACTGCAGTTCTCTACAGCAACATGGAAAAAAAAAACCACACAGAAATGAGAGGTCCCAACAGTTCCGCCCTCAGAGGCCATATCCCTGTTTTGTGAGTCAAAACTGAGACACGTTGGTGAGGGGAAAAAAATGTGGCCACGGAAGAGGGAAGACCCTTGAGGAGACGCGGGGCTGAAGCATCATGCACCCTTACCTGGATCACCCGTGTCCCTGAGCATCAGTGACCTGCTTGTGATGATAAACCTTCACAGACGGGAGCTGACAACATCAGGAATAAAGCAGCCAAAAGGAGAAACCGAGCAGCCATGGCCGTGAAGCAAAGCCAGAAACCAAGTGGTAACTTTAACCTCCTCAACAGGGGTCAGCCAACACATTTCTCAGCAGCTCTGCATCCCCCAACAGCAGAGAAACATCAGAAAAAGACTGTGCTATACAAAACAAAACAACAATAACAGCCTGGGCCTGTCATTCAGCCCTGGCTAGTCTGTAACTCGCTGTGTGAACCAGGCTGGTGTTGACCTCACAGAGGTGCTGGGATTAAAGGTGTATGCCACCTTTTTAGTGAGTGGAATGAATTAGCCACTGTTCAAAATATTTCAATACTTTACTCCGTCATTCAACTAGCACTTATATTGAATTCTCCTTAAAGAATTCATGGCTATAATGCAGCCAGGACAAAGCTTTTCTTTCCCTTGTCTACTCTTTCTTCTCTTTAAACTTTTAGTTAACATTTTATTAAATGCTTCCTCCTCCTCCTTTCCCTCCTCTTTCTCCTCCTCCTTGTTCTCTGATGTTTATGATAGAACAGAGAGCAACAAGATCAGCACGGATAGCCTCTAACACACCCAACAACACTATTGTGCCCAGCAGAGCACATCTATCTGAATGGAAATGCCCATAGTAGAAGAGGAGTTTTCTCCCATTGGTAACATGCAGTAGGCACTGGGATCGAAAGTACAACTAAGAATGTACTAACACTCAGGTGTGTGTGTGTGTGTGTGTGTGTGTGTGTGTGTGATCCAAGCTGAAGTGGTGGCAGAAACATGGAAGCTGTTGGAGTCTCAGGTATGGCTGTGTGTATTTTCCACCCTCAGCCTTCCAGTCTCTCTTCCCCATCTCAGTTTGTATGCAATGCATGTTCTTAGTGAGGAAGGTTTTTCCAATTTTTGCTAGTTCTAATTCAATAGAGCTACCCCTTAAAATAGGAGACATCTGCTTCAGTTACAGCTCTGGACAACTGGTTCTGGTTTTGTCCTCTAGAGCCAAAAGCACAAATTCAGACCTTATTAACATCTAGCCATCCATTCAATTCACATTTTATGCTGAATTATATTTAATGTTGAATACATAGACATCTTCATGGAGAGGGTCTTCAGGACATTAGTGTCAAATGTCTCTTTTCCAATCTAAAATCCATCACCTCTTCCCACTTGGCATAAAATATAGAATGCTTCAGAGCCCGGTTCTCTTTCTCCACACTCTGCAATGTATCACTATTACTGATGGTAACTATTGAGCTTCTAATATGTGTTAGGCCCTGGGTTAGAACCGATAATATTCTAAATTAGCCATAACCAATAAGATAGACATTGTCAGTCCTGTGTTATCTGTAAAGAACTGTGGCACAGAGAGATGACCTAATTAGATGATCTAATTTGGTCTGAATAACTAATACACGGAAAGTAAAATTTTCAAAGTGTCAGTGTGATCCTTTTGAGAGGCAGTTCCTAGATATGAAGACTGCGCTCAGCATGTGCTTTGTGCACGGCGGAGAGGACTAGTCTCCTCAGGGCAGCGGTAGGTCTGAGCGGTCACCATTCCTTTTGAAATTCCACTACGTTATGTATCACATAGTAAAGCCATTGTTAACTCATATGGGTTGATTTCTGTCATAAAGTTTTTGAAAGGATTTTACAAGTCATTTACTCTTGAAAAAAAATTATGAGTAACTCATTTAATTTATGATTGGCAATGATTGCCTTGGCACAAGCATCGTGCCTAGTCAGGAATTCCTATAAAATGTGAATATTTAATATACAAATTATTTTCAAATGTAATGAAATTTTATGAACGCTGAACACAACAAATAATGTAGCTGACATCTTGTTACATTTTGTAGATGTTTAATTAAACATTTATTAATTTCAGTTTATCAGTTTTATATTTTGTAAATAGTAAATCTTTTGAAGCCTTAAAACATTTTTATTGACTTTTGGAAAGAACACAGGCCATAAATACTACATTGTTAATGACTAAATAACTCTGGGTCTTTCATATTCTCTGCCTGTGACAGAAAAGCCATGATGACTATATATAGCTTAAAATGACAGCAGCTTTTTAAGAAAAGGTATCTCGTTGGCTTTTCTTTTCTAACCTCCTGTGGCTTTGGTTGCAACACCTACCTATTTTCTACAGGTGGGGAAGCAGATGAAAAGGGTTGAACAAAAGCCATGTGTCCTTTTAGCATCTCTGGACTGCCTGCTGCTGTTGTTCTTGGTGGGCACCTCAACTGTGCAGGGGTGCTTCTCCTTGAGCATAGTTGAAGAAGATGGCTTACTCTGAAATAGGGTGAAGTCTCATCAATGTTGGTCTCATGAGTGGCCAGCTAGAGGCCATGGTAGACTGAAAAGTGCACCCAGATAGAGTTGGCAATTTTGTTTGGATCCTGCCAAATGGGAAAGCAGCCAGATGAATTGCTATCCTTCCTCCATTCTGTATCTCTCCCAGAGAAGTCTTCAGACTAACTGGGTTGGGTCTACCTTACTTCTTAGTAATCCGGGTACAGAGCAGGTGTAGGGAGGCACTGTATTGTATTGATTTGTATTTTTCATTACCTGCTTTCATTTACAGAACTTGAATTCTTGTCTTCTGATTTTCCTGCTAGAGAACCCAATTAAGAGAGTCAAGCACCAAGTTGCCATTTGTGGATTTTGAATTGAATGGCTCTTCTTGATAGCCTTTAAACTATGCCCCAAATACCAACCTTTACCTTCACTTTCCCATTGGGTTTCATCCATGGCTCATCCTTAGCTTTACTTGTTAGAAGAAAGATCTAGAAAATACTGAATCTTCTACTGACTAAATGTCAAAGGTCAGTAAGCTAGATTTCTCTTCTCTTGCTTACACACAATTAGATTTTTAAGCCCAACTGCAATTTATTTATCCTGGTTAAACCTGATAATTTTAGTCATCTCATTATTGCTCTTGCCTGTCAAAACCATTTAGAATTTTGATGGAGTCATTTTCCATATTCCTCTTATCTTTGAACCATCTGCAAATCTGATGAGCCTTTTAATTTTCTTTATTCACAGATGTTTATACAGGCCATGGTGAACAGAGGAGCCAAAGGCAATTTGTGGGCTCCTCCCCAGATCTAACTCCAGCCAATTAGTCATATTTGTTTATTTTCTTTCTAATTCCATTGTTCCTTGTCTTCAGTCAGAAACGCCATTCTGTTGTATGTGTGAACCATCCGTAAGTACTTAGGGGCAAATGACAGTGCTAATGAGATAGTGCAGAATTTTCACTGGCTAGGCATCCTCCTCTTTAAGTGAATGTGGGCCTGGGTAAAGATAGCTCAGAAGAAACCTGCTCAGGGAGCAGCTACCAGATTAGAGTGGGAAACTGCTTGCTTCCCACCCACAAAGTGTTGGCTCTGCCCAGAGAGAAGAGACGTTCCTGAAGATGCACCAAGAAACTAGACAAACTATGGAAGAATCACTCCCCCCCCCCCCGAAAATTGAGTTTATAAAGAAGGTGTGAATTTAGAAACAAAAATAGCCTCCTTCTTAAGCACCTACTGGTGTCGATGAAAATTCCTTGCCAATTCACAAAGTCCTATCGCGGTTGCAAATTACTCTGTCACAATAATTGTTTCCTGTTAACTTTTAAGGCAAGAGCGAGAGGTTTATTGATGGCAAGAAGAGCATCTGGCATTTCTGGTTTAGTATATGGAATTTCAGTAAATGTCAAAGACACACTTCTTAGAAGGAAAGGAAGAAAAAAAAAATCAATGGGAAAAAGGAACCTAAAGGAGAGCAAAGGACGGAGAAACAATAACACCGTCGTGTTCTCAGAAGTGCGCCAGAGTTCTCTCAGAGCAGTTTACAAGCAAGCATTCATTGTGGTACAAGACAAATATCACTTCCAAGCAATCGGCACCACTGCCACAGGGAGAGGTGAAACAGGACGAAACAGAAAACTGAAAATAAACTAAGAATAAAAGCCACAGAGTCAATCACCTGGCTAATTTAGTAGCTACTTTGGTGCAATTCACAGAGAGTGAAACAAGCCAGAATAGACTTTGATACAAGAGCGAATAACAGGCTATCTTGGTGAGAAAGCCAGACCGTCACTAACAGGTGAATCGACCCCTTAAGAAAGCCATTGATCATGTTTCCTGGACCGGGAGCGAGCAGGTTCATTGGATTCTGTTATTTAAAGAGCTCAAAACTCCCAAGACATGTACCCCGCCCCTTTTGCCCCTTATTTTGATGGCTTCACACTTATAAAATATCGCTAACCAATTCTAATTCTTGATAAAAGTAGACATCTATAGCTTCATAAGCATACACATTTAATGCATACATACACGAAAATATTTAGGTAATACTCCGTGCTTTGAGAGTATGTGCTCCCTGGACTGATGTCTGGTCCGTAGCGGAATAGAGCTGGAGAGGCTCAATAGGACTTGGGGGAGGTGGAAAGGTCACACATCTGGTCTCAGCAGCTGCCTGGTAGCTTCCTGGCAATGGCCTCATGGGTGGCAACTCTGCCGCAGATTCCACCATAGGGAACCAGAGAGAAGGAAAACAGGAAAAATTACACTGTTTGCAACTCAAATAAATCCCTGAGGATTTATGACTTAATCTTTGTGCAGTATCACTGAAAGACACACAATCCAGTTAACTGAAAGTAATTTAAAAAGCAATTTTAGTCTTGACTTGCTCTCGCAAGGAACATTAAAGGAGATCCAATTCATAATCTACAGCCATACATGGAAAAATCGCCTTTCTTCTTCGTTTCAATTCTTTATACACACAGTATCCCACACCCAGGACTCAGGAGCTTCTCTTTCCCTGCACCCCACCCCCTCACTCAACCCCCCCAGCTCCTCAACTCTCAGGAACAACACCTGCACAGGCTCTGTCTTCCTTCCCTGGGGCCACCTAGACACATCTGTGTGTGACATTCTGAGGATGTTAGAGACCCCACAGCCCTCAACTGGAGGAAGCTCAGGGACTCCACTAGTGAATGTTTCACTGACTCCCCCACTTTTGAGTTCTTTTGTGACATTTCCAGGTAAAATATAGGGCATCTACTTAAACTTGACTTTTGCATAAAGGATGAATAATCTTTCAGCATAAATATATCCCACATATTATTGCACATGTATGTACTTTTTATTTGAGAAAGGGTTTTACTGTATAACCCAGGTCGGCCTCGAATTTTTGATCCTCCTGCCTTAACTGTCTGAAATATATATTTCAGTATATAACAGTATACCAGCTGGAAAGGACCCAGGGAACTCACCAGATTGGACTAGAGCACTGGTTATGGAACTTTGGCTAGGACTAGAGGTTGGATATGGTGCAAAGAAGCTAGGATCAGGTGGGCACATCAGAGTAGACACCCCCAAAATACATATGGAAGATATTAGGTGCCTGTTAAATTTCTTGAGATTGTAAATTTTGTCTAGTGTAAACACATCCACACATTGGCATACAAATACAGTTTTCTTTGAAAGAGTCACCTTGGATGGTGATGTATTTATTTCGAAGCTACTGCTCCAGGCACGCTGGAGTACCCAGGAGTCACTTTCAGCACCCATTTTGGAGCCTATGAAGGAATCACTCCTGTTTTATGATCTCCCTTTGTTTGGTCCTTAGACTCTATTACTCAGCCAGATCTCCCGCTTGGCCCACCCTGCTTGGTGCTAAATGACTTTTGGCTGGCTCCAAAGGTCATCTCTGTTCCCCAAGGAGGAAGATTCACAACCACCGGGAATATGGTGACATCTCAATTAACAAATCCCTGGGAGCAAAGCTCTTTTATAATAAAGTACTCATATTAAAAGTGAGATTAACTCCTTGTAAATCATAGAAAGCTGAATGGCTTGCATGCACTAACTGGATGGAGATGCCTTCTCAAATGCTTCTGTTTGTCCTTGTCCAGTTCAAAGCAAAGCCCTGGTCTTACACTAATCTATACCTTTCACACTCCCCTCACCCTGGGCTCAAAGGCAATCTTCTCCTTCTACCCTCTCTTCAACCTACCTCATATAAGCTCTAATAACCTTTCCACTCTTTAAAACTGCGAGTAGTTTGCACTCTCTGATTCATGGCCTGATTATATTTCTAGGAACACATTTATTTATTCATTTATTCAAAACTATTTAGAGAAAGTTGCAGTCAATGTATTGCTTTAGCCAGTGCTTTGAATTATGGTTTGGAGTTAAAATATTTCTCCATTGATATAGGAATGCCGAGAATTATTAAGTACATGCCATATTTGTATTTTAGCCAACGAGAAGGCATGAGAAATTACTCTCCTCCTAAGTGGTTAGTGATCTGGGAGAGAGTAGAGTGAGGATCAAAGTGTCATCTCTCATGATTCTGTGGCTTCTGTATTCTCGAGGGAAAGGGTGAGACCGTGTTGAGTTTGCTGGAAGTCTATTTTCTCATAGCAACTGGGAGTTGCCTGGAGAAGTCTTCACAATTATGGTCTCTGCAGATTCCAACTTCTGTTCTGTAGCATCAAGGAGAGTAAATACCTCAGCACGGTAGAGGAGGAAATGAACACAACTTCTGTATTTAGTGAATGTGCCTTCCATTAGTAAAGTGGACTCAGTAACATCTGGTTCCCCAAGCCCAGACAAGCTCCCCTCCTAATCTATAACCCTGGCAGTATTACAACCGATCCTATGATCCTTAGCCCCAGCACAATTGCTTAGATTTATAATTTTTCATATAAATTAACCAATTTTTTGATCATTTAAAAGATTTGGCTTACAACTGCCTGAAAATTTTTTTTTCCCCCCAAAAGGGACACTTCTAGCTAGTACATTTCTGAGAACAGCTAGCATTTAGAGAGTCTGAAAAGTGACATGTGGGGGTTAGGCAGATGATTAAACATAGCTTATTTTTCTATATTTAGGGAGAAGTGGAGGTGTTCCTGCCTCTTCATATCTCTCTTTAGGCATAAAGGCAAGGATAAGCAAATAATGACACACTTTGATGCTGGAGGTAACAATGGCAGACAGCTTGGCTGTCTGCGGTGCGGGCGGTAGGTTCTTAGCCTCTTTGTATGCAGTTGAAGAGGTGGATTTTTACAGTGCTTTTCTTTCAGACCTAAGTCCTTCCTACGCGTTTTGTCTATTCTCAGATGTACACTCACAGTTAGAGGTGCGGAAGATGACTTCAAAATTGGGCTTTCAGAGATGGTGCAGAATTGGCTTGGGGCTCCTACCAAATACTCCTATGATTTTAATAATATATGGTTCTGTATTAATAATTGCTCAAAATAAAAATTCATTGAGTAGCAAAAATGATCCACATTGGAACTAGAACATGGAACAAATGGTCACAAATGACTGTTTTCTGATGAGCAGAAGTGAGAAAGCAAACACCCACAAACAGAACAAACGATACCTTTCTTTTTCTAAATGACAAAGAAGAAAGTGATGGAGCCAGAACACTTTGGCTCATCCACCAGATTTCCTCCCAGTGATAATTTTCATTCAGTCTCAAATTGCATGTTAATTAACGTCCCTTGAGAACATGCAGGAGACGTGATCCTTCTGTCTTCTACAAGTTCTAGCCTTCTCCCCTCTTCTCTCTCTCTCTCTGTGGCACTGGGATTGAAGGCCTTGAACTCAAGGCTTCCCACATGCTAGGCAAAGCTCTCTACCACTGAGCTAGCTCATCAGCTTCTGTAAGGTTCTAATTAAGTTGTCTGCTCTAGCCTTGGACTCACAGTGCAGCCTAGGCAAGACTTGAACTTGTGATCAGCCCAACTCAACCTCCCCAGTTGCTAGGACTGTAGGCTTGAGTCAATCATTCATTCTTGGTGTATTTAAAGAATTTTGGGAGAGACATGTATGAGGAAAACACTTTAAACCTTTTCTTCTTCTTTCTCTTCCTCTTCCTCCTCCTTTTCTTCCTCCTCCTCCTCCTCCTCCTCCTCCTCTTCTTCTTCTCCTTCTCCTTCTCCTCCTCCTCCTATACAATCACTAAATTTTTCGACTTAAAGAATTTGCACATGGCCAGGTGGTGGTGGCACATGCCTTTAATCCCAACACTTGGGAGGCAGAGGCACGCAGATTTCTGAGTTTGAGGCCAGCCTGGTCTACAGAGTGAGTTCCAGGACAGCCAGGGCTACACAGAGAAAACCAAAAAAAAAAAAAAAAAAAAAAAAAATTGCACACAATGGCAACCTATTTCTTTTGTGATTTTGCATTTAGTAGACAAGACACCTTGACTATGATTCCAGAAATTTTCAGTCTCCATAAAACTTACTATTAAGAAGTTAGAATTTTTGTTGTTTTGAGTCTTTGAAAATGAGAGGAAACAGTATGTAAAGCACACATGCCTGGGTTGAAATGTTCCTCCTGCAGCTGAGGTGAGGTTCTCTAGGTAGTGGTGGCCAGCATGAAGGTGACATCAAAAAGAGGCTTCATAGATTAACAACTGATTAGAATTCTTCATAGATCTCTACAGGAAAAAAATGGATGATAACAACATTGCAACATGGGATTTTATATGCTAATATGTTTGCTGAATAGGGAAAGGCTGTGAAGTAGAACTGTAGTCAAGAGTAGAAGTAACTGGCCTGCAAATGAGGCATGATAAAAGAAGGCCAGTGCAAGGAACCTGAGCAACAGCAGAAAATTTTGGAAGAGTCAGTGAGAAAATGTAAGGGCTAGGGAAGAATAAATGGGAGAGATTATGTTTTGAGGCCTAACCCGAGCACTTCGGATACAGAAAAGGAAGGCAGAGAGAAGACTGTAAGAAAGAATGGAGTCATGATGCTGGAATCAGCTGCACATGCTCTATCCAGCTGTGCATGGTCATATATCCCAATAGGAATGTGCTTTTTCATGTTGGCTCATAGCCTGTCTCCTAATAGTGTCCAGAACAGGTGTCATGTAGCTGGCCAGGAGAGGCTAGAAGGTGAAGAGGATATGGCTCTGGTTATGTGGTCTCCTGGGAAGAGAGTTAGAAATCTACTGCAGGTGGATTTGGGGAATGGTCACACTGTGTGCTCATACCTCTTATACCATGAAAGTCTGGAAGGAAGGCTGACTTCTGGTCATGGCATTGGTACTAATTTACTACATGACTGTCCAATTTCCTTAAATCCTTTAGAGCCTTGGTCTCCTTGATAAAACTGGAAATATTTTCTAAATTATAACCTCAGCTATCTCCTGCACTGAGTAGGTATGTCTGGATGGCTGATGGGTAGAGTGAGTCCCTACTGACTTTTTCATTTATCAGCTTTGACCTATCTCCACTGATTTTTTTCATGTATGCATGCTAACAAGCTTTGATCCATTTTATGATCTAGATACAACTTCCTGTTGTAACATTTTTTTGTAACAAAAAAGTCCTTCCATTGTAATCTTTGAAAACTACTGCTGATCAGAGCCCCTAAAATATTTTCCTGCTGTAAATTTATACTGTCACAGACATTAATTCTTGCAGTGCTAAGGTGTAAACCCAGGACCTGTATATAGTAGGCATGATGCCTAGGCACATGCTAGGCATCTCTATTATAGAGCTTAGTACCAGTCCATGAGATCCTTTTTTTTTATTAATTAATTTATTTATTCAGTTTACAGCCTGAGTGCAGGCCCCTTCATCTCCTTCCAGTCCCACCCTCACACCCTCCTTGCCCCACTCCCCTTCGTTTAGAGGAGCCTCCCTCAGGTACCAACCTGCTCTGGCACATGGAGATTCTTTTTGAGACAAGGTCTCATTATGCAGCCTTCACCTAGTGATCTTTCTGTCTCCAGTTCCTGAATGATCCCTTCCACAACCAAATCTCTTGATAGCACTATGTTGCTCTCTTATTTTTGGAGACAGTCTCACATCAGGCTGTCCTTGAATTTTTGTTCCTCCTGCCTCTGCCTTCCAAGGGCTATAATTACACTTATAAGTCACAACACCTATCCCTGATTGAACTTTGTACCAAAACTCTGCTATGTGGTGAAGAATTAGGAGTCGTTTGTCACCACAGAAATGGCGTGTAACTACCAAACACCTTGGTGGCACACACCAATCCACATTTGTTTTTAATGTTACTGAAGGTGGCAGTTGAGGCTGGGCCTGAGGGGAGTGGGATGGTATTCAGGTCTGAGGTGTCTACCAGCTGAGGATGCAGCCATAGGAACCCAGCTACAGATGTCCTGGCTGTTAGCTGGGCCAATCAGCTTTTCTCTGTGTCTCTCACATTCTTCCAGCCAGCCAGCCAGCCTGGTTATGTAATCACAGTGATGTCAGAGGCTAGAGGGAGCAACAGAGCACAGAAGCCTTGCCAAATCTCTATACTTGTCACAGTTGTTATTGTTCCACTGGACAAATTAAGTTGTATGGCCTTGCCCAGTGTCAGAGTGGGAAGGCACACTTCCCGGGGACGTGCGTTCCAGAGAGGCCATTCACACATAGATTCTTACCATGAAGATATCCCAAGTCTTATTTCTATAGAAAATGATCCAGCAGATTGGGCTATGGCTTAGTTTGGTCAATGCTAAGCAAGCCTGGAATTCATCCGCAGCCTGGTTTATTAATATTTAAAAATTATGCCAGGAGGTCTCTAAGCAGGGGAATTGTGTGAGTATAAAAGATGACCTAAAACTATTCTTCTAAGCTTTTCAAGGTTTTTCAGTCTTAGGATAAGAGGCTGTAGCGTTCATGCATTTAATACTGCAGAATGAAAGCATTCATGCAGAGCCCAGGGAGAGTGGGAAAACTTTCAGTCATGCATCAGTGTAAGACCTTTTCTGAGTGTGGGTGCCAAGTGAGAGTGTGTGGATTCAGAAACCCCTGTGTGTAAAAGTGAAGCACGCAGTCTCCAATCCCATGGAACAGATTCATATTTTACTGAATGAAAGAGGCGGTAGACTGAGACAATGGAGGACATGCCGATCTAAGTGGTAGGTGTTGGTGGTGAGTACCTTTGCCTTTCAGAGGACTGTAGAAGCTTAAGTTAAAATGTTTTCCTTCCTCCCTCCCTCTCTTTTTTCCTTCCTTTCTCTCTCTTTCTTTTTTCTTTTTCCAGGCAGCTTGTCTTTTTTGTTGTCAAATGTGCTCTTGAAAAGTCTAGAGTGTCTAATTTTTTTTTATATTAGATGTTTTCTTATTTACAATATCTCCTTTCCCAGGTTCCCCTCCAAAAAAACAAACAAAAAATAAATAAAATAAGAAAAAAATAAAAAACTCCAAAACTAAAATAGTCCCCTGTTCCTTCACCCCCTCCCCCTGCTCACCACCCCACCCCTTCCTGCTTCCTGGCCCTGGCATTCCCCTACACTGGGGCACAGAACCTTCACAGGGCCAAGGTCCTCTCCTGCCATTGATGACCGACTTGGCCATCCTCTGCTATAAGAATGCTGTTGGAGCCATGAGTCCCCCCATGTGTACTCTTTGGTTGGTGGTTTAGTCCCTGGGAGCTCTGAGGGTACTAGTTAGTTCATATTGTTGTTCGTGCTAAAGGGCTACAAACCCTTCAGCTCCTTGGGTCCTTTCTCTAGCTCCTTCACTGGGGACCCTGTACTCAGTCCAATGAATGGCTGTGAGCCTCTACTTCTGTATTAGTCGGATAGTGTCAGAGCCCTTTCTTCTCTTTTATAAAGCACTGGGTACCACTCATAGGGTCATGTCCATTTTAAGCAGGCACTCTTCCCGTGGGCCATGTCTTCATCTCAACAGCAAACCTGTAGGTTAGAGTTAGGAAACAGCAGATAGTTTAGTTCTCTGTGAATCAATCCTCACCTCAGAAGTGAAAGCTAGGACCTTCCTGCTCAGCCGAGCCTTCATGCTCCGGAATTGTGACCCAGTCTAAGCAGTGCGCCGTTGTGTAACACTGCATGCTCTTCCACAAGATTTAATAAGAAACAAATACCCAGAAAATACCTTGATGCCTGCCTTCAATTTTAAGCACTTCACCTAAATAACTTACCAGGTCAGTTAGGGCTCACTGTCCACAAGAGGGTAAAAGGCAATATTGCAGACTGGAGAGAATGCGTGTACATTGGCTACTGCATACATGGAAGCAGTAATTTCTCTAGATAGGTGTCTGTCAAGATCTTTCCTCAAGAAATGTCATTTGGGGTGTCACATTCAATTTCTGAGATGTCACTTAGCAGTCTGTAAAACATTCCTTGGATAACCCCTCTCAATAAGAGAAGCATGTCCCAGCCACTGGGACTAGTATGACCTTGTCATAGACATACACCAAGGCAGCCACTCAACAACAGCATCCATTTCTGCTTCTATTTAGAGTCTCTGAGTGACAACTATGGTCAGATGAAGGTGGAAAGGGAACAAAAACATGAACACAGTGATTTCCAATACATTTTTTTCCCTTGTCTTGAGGCGAAAAATTACACCATTATGTCATTTTCGTGATGTGCTCATCAACAGGAGTGAAAACCTCATTTGTCATCTTTTGGTGTGATAGAAAATAGGAGTTTAGGGAATTCAGTGGGGCTGTCAGCATTCTTTTCTGTCAAGAAAAGGAGCTGAAGGAAAGCAGCAAGAGCATGGGGGGCTGACAAAGCTGCTGGGCTATGACACCCAGCCCGACGATAGCTGTTCATGGCGTGGTGGTCCATTTCTTAGCTTCCCAATCCAATTTGCAGTGGCTGTTAATCAGGCTCTTGTGCTGGCAGGGTATAAATATGCCACTTATATCTATCTGCAAATACAATAATGAAAACTGATATTTGTAATTGTATCTGTATGGCCTCGCAGACTCAAAACGAAATGGATTTCCAACCTAATATGGTTAAATGAGTTCTTCAACATGTGAGGCCCATTATGGCAGAAGAGTGGCATCACTCCTCATACCCTGACATGATGAGGACATCTCTGTCACTGTACATGAGTGAAATATTTTTGTTCACTCCTGAAATAGCCTTTCCTTGGTTCTAGCTCCATCTTTCATTCTGGAAGTATATACCCCATTCCTTCCATTCACAGTAAGGCTATTGTGTCCTCCCAAAGAGAAGGTTCCCGAGGTACTTCCGGCCACTCGCTTTCACAGCCACAAGCCATGTATCTTCCCATGGGCAGCCCACACAAAGTTTTCTTTTACTATGAAGTTATCATTTAACTGCTAAGTGATGAGAACTTTGGCGACCCGTACCACTTATGACTCTACTAGCTCAGTGACAGGTCAAAATCCGGAAACATTGGTCTAGCATTAAAAGTCATTGTGTGCACTTGCTTGAGTATGGAGATGGGAGGAAGCATTCATGAAGACATGACAACTCATTTTCCACCTCTCTCTCTCTGTGTCTGTCTGTCTGTCTGTCTCTCCCTCCCTCCCTCCCTCCCTCTCTCTCTCTCTCTTTCTCTCTCTCTCTCTCTCTCTCTCTCTCTCTCTCTCTCTCTCTCTCTCTCTCTCTCTCTCTCTCTCTCTCTCTCTCCTTCTGTTGGCAGTTATATCTTTAGGCTGTTTTTTACACTGAAATGGAAACTCCTTTGAACTCTTTTTCTGTCCCAGTCCACATAGATGGTCTAGTCTTCTCTATTTTCCCATGGATTCAGTTGTGTATTTTTAGATTCAAGTGGATTTATATACATCTCTCTCCATACTGTGCAGGACAGAAGACCCTGGGCTGCCCAGAGAAGAAAATGACCCTTCTGTTTTGGGTTGAGCAGAAAGAGGGGGGAAGAAGACACAAAAATATGAACATTAATTTCTTGGGTTTTTTATCTTTCCTTTCCTTCCCCCTCTTTCTTTCTTTCTTTCTTTCTTTCTCCTCCTTCCTTTCTTCCTTCCTCTCTTTCTTTCTTTCTTTCTTTCTTCCTTTCTTTCTTTCTTTCTTTCTTTCTTTCTTTCTTTCTTTCTTTCTTTCTTTCTTTCCTTCCTTCCTTCTTCCTTTTCTTTCTTTCTTTTGAAAGGATCTCATGCATCTTAGTCTGGCCTTACACATAGTATGTAGTTGAGTATGACTTTGAATTTCTTTCTCTTCTGCTTCTACTTTCCTAGTCTGCCACGCCTAATTTATGCTGTATTAGAGATCAAACCCAGGACTTCATGCTAGCTAGCCAAGCACTCTACTGACTGAGCTACATCAGAGAGAGAGCCCCTTGTAAGTTTCTTTTCCTGAAACCTCTTTTCCACTCTGGAGCCTGCTGCTTCATCTGGTACAGTAATGGCGTTGAGTGAGGTTGGAGCCGGGAAAGGACCTGCCTTCAGCGTGGAGCACATGTGTAGCTGCATGGTTAAGCTTCCCTCTGTCTCCTGCTGCTAGTGACCTCTCAAAACCGTTCATCTTTTATCATGGTAACTCTTTAGACTGCTAATGAAGGTGATTGGCTGCGGTGGTGCTTGCTTAGGATTATCTCTGATCTCGCCATTGTCTCTGACACATACTCTGTCTCCATTGCATGTCCTTAACAATTTGAAGAAAGGAACAGTACTTGGCTTTTCCTGCTATTTAGTGTCGTGCCCTTCAAAATTCCTGAAATATATTCAGTGCTTAATAATTGTTGGAGCATGCTGCCCCGCTGGGTTATGATACAGAGCAGGAGGAAGCATTGCTGAAGACTATGGCAACTCACTTCCCATTCATTTCTCCCCCTCCCACCTCCTGTTAGCATTCCTACCTTTAGGTTGCTTCCTAGACATGTTCATCACATTAAGGGACAGTCTTTGGATCATGTTTAAGCCCCTAGAAATGATAGGATGCTGATGACGAGAGAATGGCTTGAAGTGGTAGTGCTTCCTATTGGTTGAGATTCAGCATCGTTCTTTTGGTGGGAGTGGGGAGCTTCACTTGAGTTTATTTTCTAGCAACCATTAATACTTTCGTTTCTAGGTGTGGAGTGCTATCATGAAAAACTTGACAAAGATCTTCTGTACAGCCTATGAAATATAAATGCTTCAAACATTGATTCACTTTGGAAAGGTTTCTGCCGGGTCTCTTTTTTGGTGAAGTTCAACTTTGACAGTGTTTTTACCCCCACAGTTCCCCATCCTTCTGTTGAAATTCTACAATTCCCAGGCAAGCCAGGAATTCCAATTCTTGAGTCTTGTCTGAAAAAGCACAGAATTTTTCTGAAGTTTGCGAAATGAGTTATGTTGGTGTTCATATCTATTATAAGCTTGTTTTTCTCTACATAAATGAGAACGCACAAAGATGCCATTATCACTGCATTATGCCACCATTCCCCACTGGTGTTTTCTCTTGTGTAACCTTCCAAGCATGAAGGATGTTGGAGTTACTACCTGGACTCTTCACCTCCTAGCTTTCTAAGCAGTTATTTCTTTTCTTTTTTTTTTTTTTTAAGATTTATTTATTGGTTTTATTTATATGAGTACATTGTAGTTGTCTTCAGACACACCAGAAGAGGGCCTCAGATCACATAGCAGATGGTTGTGAGCCACCATGTGGTTGCTGGGAATTGAACTCAGGACCTTCAGAAGAGCAGTCAGTGCTCTTAACTACTGAGCCATCTCTCCAGCCCCATTAAGCAGTTATTTCTTATATTGTTATTGTTCTGTTTTCAGACAAACAAACAAGCAAACTGTATGAGCCCTTAAAACACAGTAGTGTTGCATTTTGGGGATTCAGCTGGAACCATGGGGAAACATTTTGATCCCCTGGGATTATATCTACCTCTTTTGTTGTACAAGTGCCAGCAGACAGAGCAGAGGGAGGCATTGAGAAGGCAATGGGAGGCAACTATGTGTCAGTGGTCCAAGCCCTGAATGTGAAGGAGGAAAAGAGAACCCCGAGAAAGTCTAAAGCCAACTGGCAGATGACCTCTAGGAATATAAATGAGAATTTGTTCTCATGGACCTCGCTTCCAGCTAGCTCAGTCATCCCACCACACAGAAGAAAAAAAAATATGCTCAGACATCTGATTTCCACGATAATCTCCTTTTATCTAGAAAAGTGATTCCATAAGGAGAACACTGCTTAATGGCACTTATGGATATTTTTTCTGTTTGTTTTAGTGATAAATGTTTCAGATATAAATGAGGGGACACAGGCATGCCCTCTAACCATGGTTTCTAGACTCACTCATCAACTGTGACATTCCTCTATGTTCTGAGTACACAGATGTATATACTTGCATCTACTTAGCATTAGCTTTAATTTGATTAAAATTCCCCCTTAATATAAACCAACAAGGAAACTTCTTGAAATTGCATCACCACCCCTCCTTCCCCCTCTTCTTAACTTCACTAGAAGAAGTAATTTTCCAAACTGGATACAAAGTGAGCTTTGAAGGCATGTTTTCAGAAGACCGGGTGATTTTAGAGTTTCTCAAAGACAGAAGCTTTAAGTAGTATGAAACGAACAAAGCCAGAACAGGCAGCAGCAAAAGGTAGAGAAAATGGTTGAATAATCAGCTGTTGCGGAAGAAAGTGGAAGTGGGAACAGAGAGGGTGAGCCTATCCCATCTAAGCCTTGTTCAAAAGAAAGTGGTCTCTGCTAAATGGGCAGGATGCCAGGAATCAACAATGAAGGAGCAATGTATCCACAGCATGGTACTCTAGAAACGCTTCTCCCAGTTAGTCACAAGTGTTTACGCATCAGGACATTGCACAATGCTTGTGGTGCCTGAATTGTCCAAACAACTGTAACTGGCTCTTGAGAAGCACCAGCGTAAATGTTGTGACACCTAGTCTTGAAACTGTTCACACTCTACATTTGCACGGAGTGATCCCTCCATCCTGGAGAAGGACAGATGCACAGACTGTCTTGGTCTGCAGGTTTGTTCTGTTTCTATTCCTTAAGCATTGCATTGGAGTCATTTTCAGATGTAGCTCTCTTTCCAGATAAAAGTTGAAGAAAAGTGGAAGTAGATTGAAAACCATCCTTTCAGGAAGGTTGACTGCCTGTAAGCAGTCTTGAGAGGATGGCTAACTTAAACGCATTTCTTTTTGGTTAACTTAGAAACAGAAGAGAGGAAAGGAGTTGGAACTGGAAGTCCCCAGTCCTTCTGGGCTGAGCAAGAAGCTTGGTTAGATGTGCTTCAAATAGCTAGACTGGCTTGGAATGCAAGACCTCTCCATCAGAGGCCTTCATCGCTCTGCTGTTGTGCTATCTCTCAATTGCCTTCTAAGTCATTGATTTAGAATAAATTTAAAGCTAGCTGAGAGGGTCTGTGAAAAAGGAGACTTCCACTAGATGACTTTTGACCTTTAAAAAGAAAACAATCAGCACCAATAGACTCTTACATAAAATTATACATATATTATTTTCAGTAGTATGGGGCTACAGATGATGACTTAGAAGTCTCCTCCTTTATTCTCTGAAGTTGTCAGGCATTGTGCGAAAACTTTGTGACAGTTAAATCAATTCCCTCCTGAGTCCCTAGACGTTGAGCTTGTATAGCTTCCTTAAGGAGAGACTCCTTAGACTAATAAGGGATCAGAAACTCATCTTGAGAGAGTCCTACAGAGGAGAAAAATGGAATTTCAGGTCAATGAAGAATTTTGTAGCAGAATTACCACATCTCACAGGCTGAAAATCAAGCTTATAGAAAAGAGAATCTTGTTTATAATGGGAAGAGCAGAGCAGCCAAAATTAGGCTTTGAAAATAGCTGTCTGATGGTACCATTTGACTCTTGAAAAAGGAGCTGTCATTAAAAAGAAATTTACTCTGTTCCTACTTTTCATTTCCAGGGGCAAAAAAGAACCACCAATTCTGGTACATAATGCTCACAGCGCATAAAGAATTATAGAGAAAATAACTTTAGCATTTCATTTACAATATGTAAGTGAAGGCTAAATCATCTCCCCATTGCCTTTGCTAGTGTTTAATCCAATTAATTAAAGTGGGAAACTCCTCGGAGTCTCAGATCACCTTTGTGCTCCCCACCACTGATGCCCAGCCTGACTAAGGACCCTGGTACCTGATTGAACCAAGAGGCTGCCTAATCCTCAGGTCAAGGCCAATCCAGAGCCTTTCCAGACTCATGGTTGCATGTCTTTTATGTGCTTAGCTTGTGTAGCCAAGATCACTGCAGAATGAAAGAGCCAAAGGATTATCAGGTGAGGCAATGTGGTGTGCCTTTGTACCTGGACAGCCTAGTCAAGAATGAGGCCAGGAGGAACTAGAGCCACCTGCTCATGTCACCAGGCTGGCTACTTTCCATAGGAGCATCAGGAAGTCTGTGATGGGCAAGGCACAGCAGATAGATAGATAGCTGAGAGCATGCAGCCATCCCTGGCAATGCAAACACTCAGCAGAACTGAGAGCCCAGTGAGCAATGTCGGGCTGTAGAGTGTGCTTGAGATTTAGAAAGTCAGGGAATGTTCTTGGGGTGAGGGCTTCAGATGCTCTCCCTACATGCCAATGAGATATTCCTACATGAAAACCAATTAGGGTATTCCTACATGAAAAGTAGAAACGGAGTCATCAAATGAGGGTGCACTGACTGGATCAGGGGTCTTCTCAGTTACTAATCCCTCAGAGTTGTAAGTGCAGCCCAGTCACTTGCAAAATATGTGTGGCTAAGGAACTGTACCCTGCATGCATTGGGGTGCAAGCCTCTTGAAGACCCTGAGCAGGGCTGGTTTTTATAAACATGTAACCTGTATACAGCATGCTCAGAAAGTCCCCACCCTAGGTTTGATGCTCTGCTGGTGACATTTTGAAATTCTTAATCATTTTGCAAAGGGCACCCACATTTTTAGTTTTGCATTGAGCCTACTTATCTTACAGCCAGACCTTAATACAAGATTGTAAATCTCTTTCTGTTCCTGATGGGGAAAAACTTATGGATTTAAATAAAGCCAGAAAAGCTTACCTCCAAATATCCAGAGAAGCCATGGAAAGATGGTGGGTGTGGGGTATTTTGAAACACGGGTCAAGCACCTTCCACAGAATGGGGCCAAACAGATAAAGCTGCTCACTATGATAACTGGGCTCTATCTATTTGAAGGTCAAGCCAGGTGCCTTGCTAATTAATTGGTTAATTGTTCTTATTTCCTTCCCTTTAGATCTAGATGATATCTTTTATGGGAAAAATCAAAGCGTGTCCTCTTGATGTAGGCTCGTCAGCTTTTTGCTACCATAACAAACATCTCAGACAATTAATCCAGAAAGAAAATTAGTTTATTTGGGCTCTAGCCCTTTCAGCTTCCAGTCCAAGATGGAGTGGTATAGTTACTTTGGGATCTACAGTGGCATAGAGCAGCAGAGTACAGTTGATGGCCAAACCACTCTCTTTACTGCGAGGAAACAAAAGAGAATGAGGGAGAGGCAAGGGCCCCATGATTCCCTTCAAGGGCATCCCACCATTAAGGAAAAGAACTCCCTCTATCCCTTCATCTTGAAGGTTTCACTACCTCCCTGTCAGACTATGGGGGCACCAAGCCTTTTGATCCATATGGGTTTTGGAGACATTTAATATCTAAGCTACAGCTATGATGGTTTATAACTGTAATCCTAGAACCCAGGAGGCTTTGGAAGGAGGATTGGAGTGGGTCTGAAGCCAGCCTGGGCTATATAGGGAGTAGTGAGTTGTAACCTATCCTGCACTACAAAGTATGACCTTGTCTCAAGCAAGCAAGCAAGCAAACAAGCAAGCAAGCAAGCAAGCAAGCAAGCAAGCAAGCAAGCAAGCAAGCAAGCAAACAAGTGAAAAAACAAACAACCTGGAAAGTACTTTACTAGATGAACCAATAAGCAGACCTGCAGCATGTGGAAATACAGAAGCAATCAACAATACACGTGGACTCATGGGTCAGGATCTAGGGGACATCCAAAGAAAGAAAAATTAAAAGCAATAGTGTCACTCCTGTAGGGGTAATCTCAGGGCACACTTTGGCATAAGATTTGTGATCACAGGCTTGAGATGTTGATCATGGGATACGGCCCAGTGGTTGAGAGGTTTAAAAGGTGGCTCCTTGAAATTTCAGTCTATCCTTTATCATCACCTTTTATTAACCATATGTTGTCCATTTTTTTCTCAAAATGCCCTTTGCTATTCATTAGAAAGTTTAGTACTATCGGCTTTATACCTTTTTGGTTGAGGGGACCTGCAGGGAGTGGGGAGGGAATCATGCTGAAGGGCTTCTCTATGTAACTATTCTTAATGTAGTTAAATATATTTACTTAACTTCTCTGAAGGGCTCACATCTTCTGACCGCCACAAGACTTGAGAGTGTACATCAATCCTGGAAACTGTGCTCTAAGCACCAAGAGACCATGAAGGCCTTGAATGTACTACCAGCAACTCCAGCAAACAGGTAAATTCCAAAGGGGACTTACCCCAGGCACAGTAAAAGCAAACCTTTGGAAGACCCTGGACGTTAACAGAGATGCCAACGCCTATGACCTGTGATCATTAGAAAGAGAAGAGCCCCATAGCTTTATATGTTTGAAGGCTTTGTCTCGAGATGATGGAACTATTTGGGAAGGATCAGGAGATACAGCTTTCTTGGAAAGGAAGCATCTTTGGGAGGAGGGCTTTAAGTTTCAAAAGACTCGCGCTATTGCCAGCATGCCCTCTGTTTCCTGTTGCTTGGACTGCATGCCTCTGTCTGGACTCTAATCCTCTGGAGCTGTAAGCCCAACTAGGAATGTTCTTTATAAGTTGCCTTGGTCATGGTGTGTTATCACAGTAATATAAAAGTAACCACTTGAAGTGTTCTCTGTCAAAGGCCAGCATCAAAACAGCAGGGTAAATGTAACCACAAAGCAAGAATTCTTTTGTCGTTGATTAACGAAGTTTAAGCAAGCCAGTCTATAGTACCAAGTTTTTTTCCTACGCTTAGCTGATAACAATTTGTATTTACTAAAAAAACCCAGATGGTCATTTATCTTACATCTTATTTTTGAAGTCTTATTTAGCTAAACTGGCTAATCATGTGCTCTGTGTTCTACTTGTAATAGAATTATTTACTCTTTATTTATAACCCTGCCTTTTCATGGTACACACCAAAACCTGTGCTCGTGGCCACGTTGCTAGATCACAAGATCCAGGAACCCAGACCCAACCTAGAATGAATGTTTTCTATGGTCATTAACCTCTCCCAAGCTTATGTTTCTCTCTCATACAATGACAAGCTTTTAACACATGAAAGCTCATTGTACTCCTTTTCTAACCTATGTACCCTTTAGTTATTATTCTATAAGGAAGAGGTACATTCTGTTTTTGATTCTAACTTTATTATATCTTTCTGGCCAAACAACTTAAACCCTCTCCTTAAACATTCTATGAACTACTCTAACTTCCTCAAACTATTTAAGTAAAATCAGAACTTCCATAAAATCATGAATTTATCTAGTTAGCATTCTCTCATGAAAGTTCACCTTCATGTTGATCTGCAGAACACTTGCCCAACAGAGTGGATTCTCACCCAGGAAGTAATCACACCAGGCGACAGGCAATGAGGGTCTCCCCATGCCTACTCACACCAGGCCAGATAGATGAGGAATGCAGCAATGACAAACATGAGAAGACACAACAGTAGCAAGAAGCGATCCTAGGACAAGGCCTCTAGGGCCGTGCCTCTAAAACGTAGACCCAGTGCAGCCGAGTCAAGACGGTAGGTAGGCCATCTCCAAGAAGCTTGCTTATCCACTGCAGCTCTTTCTGCATGGTGTCCACCAGTTCTCCAAATGGAGAAGAGAGAGCGTTTTGACCTCCTGGGTCATCTGGCATAGTTAATTATGTTTCTCATTGTTGTAACCAAATACCAGACAAAACACCACTTAAGGAAAAAAAGCCTTATTTCAGCTTACAGTATGACAAGATACAGGTCCATTACTGCAGAGCATGCTGCAAGAAGAAACATGAGATAGATAGTCATATTTTATCTGCAGTCAGAATACAAACAAACAAACAAACAAACAGACAGACAGACAGCAAGTGGTCAGTCCCAGAGATTCACCTCTTCCAACTAGGCTTCAACTCTTTTTATTTTTTAAGATTTATTTATTTATTTATTTATTTATTTATTTATTTATTATATGTAAGTACACTGTAGCTGACTTCAGACACCCCAGAAGAGGGCATCAGATTTCATTATGGATGGTTGTGAGCCACCATGTGGTTGCTGGGATTTGAACTCAGGACCTTCGGGAAGAGCAGTCAGTGCTCTTAACCGCTGTGCCATCTCTCCAGCTCCAGACTTCAACTCTTAAAGATCCCACAAGTTTCTATAATAGTGCTACACGAACCTGTAAGGAACATTTCACATTCAAACCACAAATATATAATAATATATTATATATTATTCCTATATAAAAATTGCATGTCATCTGATATTAATCACATATACAATACAATACAATATGTGTTTCATATATTATATAGCCCATAAAGCTGTATAATATTATTGCTATGTTAATATATAATATAAATATATATTTAAGGTTTTATTTCTGTTTATTATATGTGTATAACTGTTTTGCCTGTATTATGTGCACGTTAATCATGCCTAGTGCCCAGGGAAGGCAGAAGAAGCAATCAGATCTCCTGGGACTAGAGTTAGAGATGGTTGTGAGCCACCGTGTGGGTGCTGGTTGACTGAACCCTGCTTCTCTGAAAGAGCCACAAGTACTCTTAACCATTGTCTCCATTACTTTCCTATTGCTGTGAAGAGACACCATGATCGAGGCCACTAATAGAAGAAACAGTTTATTTGGAACTTACAGTTTCATAGAGTGAGTCTATCATCATCATGGTGGGGAGCACGGCAGCTGGCACACAGACATAGACATGGCACTGGAGCAGAAGCTGAGAGTTCATACTTGATCTACAAATAGGAGGCAGGGGTGAAGGAGTGGGAGAGGAAGAGGGGGGAAGAGAGAGAGAGGGGGGGGGAAAGGAAGGGGGGGAGAGAGGGAGAGAGAGAGGGATAGAGAGAGAGACAGGGAGAGAGAGAGAGAGAGAAAACACTTGGGATGGCCCGAGGCTTTTGAGACCTCAAAGCCTGCCCCTAGTAACACACTTCCTCCAAGAAGACTATTTATCCTAATCCTTCCCAAACAGTTTCACAAACTGGGACCAAGTCTTCAATCATATGAGTCTATGGAGGCTATTCTCATGTGCTATATAATTACATATTATTTATAATATATTTAAATTTTCCAATTTAATTTTATTATAATTTTTATAATTAATTTTATAATTTGTACAAAACTATACTGTATCTGAAATGCCAAGTGTTATATGCTGTAAGTATATTAAATATAGTTGCTTAGTAGGAACAATAGATACAATAACTATAGATATCAGTCATATATGTTGAAACCATTTAGTGACTTAGCAAAACAGGATTTTCACATTTGTAACTCTTATTGTACTATGTGTTGACTTGGCAAGTGGTCCATATGTGATGATTAGTATAGCTTGCCAGTGATTCGCAACCTTCCAATGCTGCTATACTTTAATACCATTCCTTTATTTAAAACTTATTTAAATGTTTGCTATTTATTTATTTAATTTGCGATTTATTTACTTATTTATTTAAAAAATTTGTTACTGTTAGGAATTATAATATAAAAATCTGATATGGAAGATATCTGATATGTGACCCCTATGAAAGAGTTATTCAACCCCCAAAGCTGTCACAACCCACAGGTTGAGAACTGTCTTAGACAAAAATCAAGTCTTTTTGTTTTGTTTTTTTTTTTTTAAATTTCACTTGCCCATTTGTTAATATTTCAATGATGATTGCAGGTTTTGTTTGTTTGTTTGTTTTGTTGCTGTTGTTAGTTCTGGATCTGCCTATCACTGTGACTCTAAAGTCACCACTTTGTGTTCTGTGTTGGGGTTAACTTGCAGCCTGAGTTCCGGTCAGATATCATCCATAAGGGGAACTCCAGACAGCGCTGGAGAGGTAGGGAAGAGAAAGGTTGAGATTGACTCTCCCCTGGTCAGGTCCGCTCTCCTTTCTCCTTATTTCTGTCATGGCCGGACCTCTCAGTGAACGCACTCTGACCACTCGGTCCTCCTCTTACAAAGCTCCTTCTCTCAGTGGGCTTTGGTTACTTACTTGCATCGTTTTGAAGCAACTCTTCCTGGTTGTCCCCTCCAGGGACAACCTTAACTCCTTAACTCATTTCCTTCACTTGGCCTGCTTCCTGCCAGCGCCCTTACTGAAGGTCTTTCCCTGTGAGCCCAGTCCTTGGCTGATATTCCAGGACATTGTATTGTTGCATGCAGATAACAGCTCACCCCCTTCGTGGCATGCTTGGTGCTCAGATTACACGGGTCTGCCCCCTTCATGCACGTACTGCCTAGGCTTTCCACACTCAGATCTTCTCCCTTCCATCTCACCACAGTGGAAGTACTCGCCACTCGTCAAGATGTTTTTTGAGAAATGCACTTCTTAGAGCCAATTGCACCACACCAGGTTGAAGAATGGTGTGAGAGTCTTTGTGATCCCCGGCCAGGGCTGAAAGAGAAAAACCATGTTATCCCTCTGGGCTTTTGTAAAAGCATAACCCTTGGGAATAGACTTCTACCTAGAACAATCTTGGTGCTCTCCTCTGAGAGGGCATTTGAAGGTGGGAAAGGAAAGAGGAGGGACCATGGCTTGCCCCTTCCCAGGCGCTCTGTATGGACTTTAAGCTCCGCCCTTGCGTTTGTCACAGTCCATGCTGACCTCTGTTTCTCCCTTCCCAGGGATGTTTCTTTG
The DNA here is from genome assembly GCF_008632895.1 of Mastomys coucha. Classification (NCBI taxonomy): domain Eukaryota; kingdom Metazoa; phylum Chordata; class Mammalia; order Rodentia; family Muridae; genus Mastomys; species Mastomys coucha. Next base: position 87,421,183 of record NW_022196896.1, read on the forward strand.
GCAGAGGAAACTTGCAGTCCGCAGCAGTACTTAGCCAGCTAACTGTTAAAAAGGGGCTTTCCTGCAAACCTTTTAACAATTAGTTTGAAGGAAGAGAGATTAGTATATTCTGCCTGTGGTCAGAGGAGATTAACACTTCATATGAAAAAGATGAGGAGGGAACGGGAAGATTCCAAGATTATCAAACACAGCCTGCTTCATCATTGAGTCTGTATATCTTTAACGCATCAAAGCAAAGATGGGTAGGGAATTACTGAGTGTTCCGAACAGTGAGTGCTACATCTTCATGGTGTAGAGAGAATACTGCAAACAATATGCTTAAGCCTTTAAAAAGTTGAAGGCCATGACAGTGGCCATGGCAAGCCACCAGGGGCCAGGGGGTGGTTGCATACGCCTTTAATCCCAGCACTTGGGAGGCAGAGGTAGGCAGATTTCTGAGTTCGAGGCCAGCCTGGTCTACAGAGTGAGTTCCAGGACAGCCAGAGCTACACAGAGAAACCCTGCCTGTCTCGAAAAAATAACAAAACAAGACAAAACGAAACGAAACAAAACAAAACAAAACAAAAGGCATTTCATCCAATCAGAAAGCCTGGCTTTTGCTCCAAGCCCGGACACCCAGCAGCCATCTGCTTTGGAACAATGCTATCTAGTTCTTTTCTATAGTTTGATTGCAACAGAAGTGACGGAGGTGACATTTTGCCCTGTGTAACATTCAAGGACTATGAAGAGAGACGTGGGAGATCATGCAGGTGCTAGTACTGAGCCCAGGCATGAAAGCACGAGGCACCGCTGAAGCTCCAGTGTCAGGATATTTAGGACTCTGGTATCCGATTCCAGGGGAGGCAGGCTGGGAGGTACACTTTTCTCAGGAGGAGCTATGTACTCTGAGGAGCCAGGTGTGCTGATCTCATTCCAGGAGCTAATTGTGTGCTCTGAGAACCTTGATGTTTTCCAGCTCCAGTTTCGGGGAGAGGGGAGTGTTACTAGGGAATTCGTGTTCCTGCCCATGCACATTCCCTCTTGTTTCCAGAGCTGTCTGTCCCTGGCTTTGCTTCAGCATGATTATTCACTAATGTGATTCCTCTCTTCTCTCCTCTTTTAACCAGAGACTCCAGGATGACTCGTGGATGCAGACTTGGGACTAGAAACAAATTGGGTAGAAAGCCACCCAAGGTTCACCAGGAGGGATTGTTTAGGTTTTCAGACACCATCCTATCCAGAAGTCATATAGATCAGGTCATTTTTATATTGCAGCTGTGTGCATGGGTGTGTGCATGTGTGTGTGTGTGTGTGTGTGTGTGTGTGTGTGTTCTATCTAGTGAAAAGAAGGCCGATGGACCAGAAATCCGTTTGAGTTTGTTTGGATGAGTAGGGAATGATGGGAATTCTGAGTGCTGAAGCCTATAAATATTACAGAGCTTATTCAAAACCTCATTTACTTTTAGTCTGACTGGCTCTTTACTCTCCATATTTAAATTCCATTTGCAGGCACCAACCCTGATACATTTAAAGAAAATAACAACAAACAAGCTATAGCTAAGGGAAATGCAAATTGCTTTTCTTGCTTCCTTACACTTGTGGGCAGTGAAAACACAAGCAATTGTTATTCTGAGGGTCTCATTGAATATACAAAATCTTCGTTTGTTTAGGAGTCACTTGAAAGGTTAACCTCTTTCTAAAGAGTTCTTTGTGTCTAGAAACCAATTTTTTGGCACTTTTGCCTAGCTGCAAAGTTCTTACAAACTTGCTGAAGTTTCCTATACCAATATAGCCATACACAGAAAATGAAGGAATCATTTTGCTTCGGGAAATTTTGTTCTTTGACATTTACAAAGTCTTCTTATTGAGCATCTTCCAGAAGCAGACGATGCTATGTAGGCATTTGTGTTCCAGGGTACAAGGGATTAGAATTCTGCCATGACCTGCCCTGGGCTGGAGTTAGCTCACACATCACAGTGATGACGGCAGCAACAATCTGTGCTCAAGATGTGGGATCCTCCCAGAAAATTCCCTGGCTCCAAGGCCCTTCCTTCCTGGATAATATTTTCCAGCAGCTTGCTTCATGCACCCACACATAAGTATTCATTCTCATGCAAATCTTACATGCTCATTGTTCACTTTTTACTGTAAATTCACTGTGGATAAGTCAAGACGGTGAACTGTGTAAATCCTCTAATAAGGCCACCAAAGAGATATGATCTAGCATCCAGTGACTCAACTGAAGTGGGGACCATAAATGAGCTGTATCTAAGCAATGTAGATAGATGTCTTCTGTCTTCCTCTAGAGTGGGAAAAAAATACCCATAGAATTCAAAACCTAAATTACTAAAAAAAAAAAAA